>NW_007051068.1:1714-209977 GCF_000164805.1 Carlito syrichta | reverse complement strand
AGGCGGGTCTTGAACCTGCGGGCTCAGGCAATCCACTCACCTCAGCCTCCCAAAGGCGCGGGATTACAGGCTGAGCCACCGAGCCCGGCCGATTGTTAAAGTTTTTAAAGGCTGTGTCTAATAGCTTTAATTGAGGAGTTTGTGCGCCCTTTTTAATTTTTGGAGTTTGTGCCTAATATCTGGTGTTGACTGGGAGATAAAATACATAGCCCAAAGAGTTTGTCCTTTCACAGAGTTTAAATTAATATTAGTAAATTGCTGCAATGTCTCAGAGAGGTGACTTAGAAATATTGTTGGATTTTTATCTGGTCTTTGAAAAACCTCTTTTATTCTGTCCTAGTTAGCCTGTTTATTAACACCTTTTTTGTAGTTAGCTAACAGGATTTATTTACATGATCCCTTTACTTTTGTCTGAGAAGAAGGTTGATATGGTCCCAGTTTAGATATAGCTTGAGATAAATTTATCACAAGAAAACAACAAAGAAGAGTTTTTTAAACATCCTTTTGTCCCAGCCACCCCCTTGAGAAGAGACCTATTAAGCCATGTGGAAAGTTGAATGAGTTTTTTAAGTACATGTGGGGGTGGTGACTTGTTGCAGCTTGTAGGGCTGCCACCAGGGGGTTATCAAGCAGTGAGGGGAGGGGGGTGGGAAGGCTGGAGGTTGGGGTCAAGCACCATGGCCTTTGGTACTGGCCCCTTCTCTGAAGGTAAAAGAGAAAGACTGAAGGTCAGGGTTAGGTGTCACGGCTGTAGATGTCAACCCTTCTTTTCCAGATAAAGGTGAAGGGTGAGAAGGAGTAGAAACTGATGGAGAGTGGAATAGCAAAAGCAGACTATAGGAGGTTTATCTACTGGGTTGAAGTTAGAAATAGAGGAGGGAGGTGGCAGGGTTAGTTGTGTATGATCTAAGACTTTTTTTATTTGTGAGAGGTCTGAGATAGAGAAGGGGACGTGTACCTGGAGGGAGGGGACTTACAGTGTTTGCAGTGGGAGAAGGGTGGTTGGAGGAGGAGGCATGGATGCCTGTGGAACAGTGGGAGGGAGGGAAGCTGTGGAGGAGGCAGCAAATGCCAACATGAGTGGAGGATGGAGGCTGGAGGGATTACAGGAGGCAAAGGCGGGGATGTTCATGGAGGAGAGAAAAGGACTGAACGTAGGGAATCTCTACCCACCATTTTGAACACTCAAAGAAATTGTATAAGTTCCATATAATATCGGGATTTAGGGACCCCTGAAGGTGCCACTGATTTTGGTTGTCTAAGGGATATGTAGGCCAGTACTGTGTGCAGAGGCGAATTAGACGTTTGGGTTTGATATCGGGGGAGAGAGAAAGTGTAGTGAGATTGTTTAAGAGGCATTTAAGGGGGATTTGGTCAGTAGGCATGATGAGCCTCCCATGGTGGGACAGGACTAAATGGGGCATTCCCAGGAAGAGTCAGCTGCCCAAGAAGTGTGGCTGTGGCAAAGCCTGTTGTCACAGGGGTTTGGCACAACCAGGGTTCTCCTGGAGAACTGAGGGGTCAAGGCACCTAGCGCTAGGAATTTTCGGAACAGACAGAGAGCACTTGACCGAGCGGCGGGTAGGGAGTGTATTCGCAATTCCTGCTGGTCGAACAGAGTTTTTGTGGGGCAATAGACTTGAGGACCTCCAAGGTTCACTATTGCCTGACAGACGTGAGAGTTCTCCGGAATCCGCTGTGGGCTGGCAGACATGGGACCCCTGGGGTCCGCTGCAGCCCGATGATTGTGGGAACCCTTAAGTGGGGGGAGAGAGAGAAACCACTGTGGGTTAACAGATGTGGGACCCCTGGGGCACGCTGCAGCCCAACGGCTGTGGGAACCCTTAAGAGGGGGGTGGAGAGAGAGAGAAACCGCTGTGGGTTAGCAGACGTGGGATCCCTGGGGCCCGCTGTAGCCTGACGGTTGTGGGAACCCTTAAGGGGGGGGAGACAGAAAGAAGAAGAGAAAGCCTTTAGCTTCAGCCTGGCAACTGTGGGAGTCTTCAGGGTTTGAGAGAGATAAAGGAGAAGAGAAGGCCTTTAGCTGCAGCCTGGCAGCTGTGAGAGTTTTCAGGGTTTGAGGGAGATAAAGGAGAAGAGGAAGCCTTCAGGGTCCTCTGTGGCCATGAAAGCCGAGGTGGGATGCATTCCCCCCTTGCCTGGGGGCTGGAGGGACTGCCAGACGATCAACGGTTAGTTTCCCACTGGTGGTCCCGGGCAAGTTTTAAGCTTCCATGTCTGGGGAACTCACCTATCCAACAACTGCTGGTGGATGCAGCTTGCGCATTCAAAACAGTGGGAAAGGTCCAGGAGGGCTGGAGTGGCCACAGGCGCCAGGTCAGGGATCCTGCCTACAGGAATACACCCACACAGAGGCGAGGGAGCACCTGATCACAGCACCAATGAAAGGATTTTGGCGCCAGTGACAATTCCACACCCATTATAGACCAAGAGATTTATTAAAGCGGTGGCTACAGGGGAAAAAGGGAAAGGGTCTATGTATGTGGGGTTGGGGAGGGAGAGAGAGAGAGAGAGAGAGAGAGAGAGAGAGGAGAGAGTGAGAGAAAGAGAGAGGGGGAGAGAGGGCGAGAGAGAGAGAGAGAGCTATGCAGGAAGAGGGCTGTATTTATTAGCCTGATGGTGGCCAGAAGGGGCAGCGCTAGGTTTTATTGGAGGAGTGGCCTGGGAGCAGGGTGGGCAGACGCCGTGTTGTAGGCCCACTGAACATACAACAAGGCTAGCTACATTATGGAAAATGATTGGACATGCGCTAGGGGAACCGTGCATGAAGAAGCCAGAACCTAGGGTCTTTGTTGTCTAGGGTGGCAGCGCCATCTTGGGGATGCCCTTCTGACTGTTCTCTGCGCCCTTCAGATATCCTAAAACCAGAACTGATTTTACACATTCTTGTAAAATATTTTTATGAGTAAAATGTGAAGAACAGCTAAACATTAGAAAGAGACGAAAAGCCGGGCTCAGTGGCTCAGCCTATAATCCCGCTCCTTTGGGAGGCTGAGGTGAGTGGATTGCCTGAGTCCTCGGATTCAAGACCTGCCTGGGCAGGCGGGACTTCATCTCTACAATAAATAAAAAAAAATTAGCTGGGTATGGTAGTACACACCTGTAATTCAGCTACGTGGAAGACTGAGGCGGAAGAATCGCCGGAGCCCAGTAGGTCGAGGCTGCGGTGGCCAGGGGCGGCCACTGTACTCCAGTCTGGGCGACAGAGTGAGACTCCAACTAAAAAAAAAAAAAAGAAAGAGAGGAAAAACAATGCTGACTCTAAGCTATACTGATACTTACAAACACTAGATATTTAACTTAAAGCTCTAGTGCATTATTTTTAAACTTTATATCTGTAGGAGAACACTATGATACCATTTTATTCCTCTGCCTGTGAAAGATAACTTTGTTTTACTAAAGATAATCAAGGTTACTCTGAGAAGTTTGAAATCTAATGGTACATATCAGTTATATATTATGTGAAAACATGATTTGGGACTTGGATCAGAAGATGCGTTCTTTGAAAAGTGAAGATTGCAGTTTCTACTACCGCACAGATGTTTATAGATCTTTAAATGGGAGAAAATCTATTTTTTCCTATATCATAAGTGTCTTATGTTGTTTGTGCTAATATAGCAAATTACAGTTGACTGGGTGACCTTAAAACGACAGAAAATTTATTTCTCACAGTCTGGAGACTGAAATTTCCAAGATCAAAGTGCTGGCAGATTCCCTGACTGCTAAAGACATGGCTCCTGATTCATAACCTCTCATGGTGAAAGAGATTAAGGACCTTGCTGGGAATTCTCTTGTAGGGGCAATGCTCCTCTTCAAGAGGCTCTACTCTCCTAATCACCCCTCAAAGCCCCTACCCCTAATACCATCGTATTGGGGATTAGGTTACAACATATTAATTTTGGGGGGCACGAACAGCCTACAGCAGTAAATTTATCCCAGATTTGACTACAAATTAAGAGACATTCTCTTTTCTTCTCAGAGT
Organism: Carlito syrichta; assembly: GCF_000164805.1. NCBI lineage: Eukaryota > Metazoa > Chordata > Mammalia > Primates > Tarsiidae > Carlito > Carlito syrichta. The sequence goes on along the minus strand of NW_007051068.1, from coordinate 205,974 downwards.
GAAATCTAACTAGACCTTTAGTATTTCTCAAGAGTGAAATGTCATTAACGATGCAATAATATGGACATATACACAGTGCTTATAATAGTGTCAGGTGATTTAATTTTTATGAAAGTAACAGAAATTTTCATATTTGAAATAAGAATTTGAAAAATATTCTGGCAATGTATGCAAATAACTCAAAATACGTTTTTATAAAGTTCTAACTAAAAATATGTTGTTCATGACTATTTATTTTGGAAAAATATGAAGTAATCTAAATATTCAAAGGCAACCATATGATCTGCTAAGATATAGCATATTTATCAGTATAGCATAATAATTCACTATTAAAAATAATCATTGCAAATATAATCTAATTGTGTAGGAATTTCTTATTATAAACTATTAGGTAAAATGTAAGATATTAAACTGGATATACAATGTAGTACAATTATTAGTTTATTGAAAATAAGTGAAGAAATTGAAACAAATATGAGCTATGGCTGCATGTTAGTTTCATTATAGTATTTTGAATATTCCTCATTTGTTTTATTTGCAAATTTTTAGTGCATTTGTCATGCACATTCAGCTTATTAGATGAACATGAAACAAATTTATATTATTTATTTAATTAGTTTAAAGTGGACTTTTAAAACATGCTCTACTGAATTATTATTTTAGTCCTTTTGATTAATTCTCAATAAGATTACGTTTTGGGGGGTCACTTTAAGGTATTAATCTAATAACACAAGCATCAGTCTCTCATGCAACTTAAAATTCTTCCCTTTTACAGATGGGCAAGCAAAAGGTTCAGAAAGATGCCATTGGGTCAAAAAGAGATGTAAACTGTTTCTTCAGCTTACTCTTCACTGGTCCTTTACCATCCACTGACAGTCTACTTCTCCAGGATTGGAGTAGGAGAAGGAGGTATGAGAAGCTGGATAGATTTTACCTTCATAAAATAGTTGTATTCTTCAGAAGTTATCTTCTAAATGAGCAGAAGCCCAAATGCTGCATTTTTTTTTTTTTTGTCATCTGAAAACATTGATTCCTCAAGTGACGTTATGCTGGGGATCTTCTAAGTACCTTTCCCTGGAATGGGTCCAGAAGTCCCTAATTTACTATTTATGACCACCTTCCTATTCAGCTTTTGCATGTAAACATACATTTCTGACATATTTAAGTTGAAATTCTCTGGTTTCTGGCAGCCAGTTCTCTTTAACTAAGATCTTCTATAAGACACGAAAAGCCGCGGGCTCGGTGGCTCAGCCTGTAATCCCACGCCTTTGGGAGGCTGAGGTGAGTGGATGGCCTGGGCCTACGGGTTCGAGACCCGCCTGGGCTACTTAGCGAGACCTCATCTCTACAATAAATCAAAAATCAGCCGGGTGTGATAGCGTGCGCCTGTAGTTCCGGCTACTCCGAAGGCTGAGGCGGAAGGATCGTTGGACCCCAGCAGGCGAGGCTGGGGTGACCGGGAGTAGCCACTGCACTCCAGTCTGGGCGACAGAGTGAGACTCCAACTCAAAAAGAAAAAAAAAAGACATGAAAAGCCTGAGTGACTTCCTTGAACCCACTTGAATCCTAGGAGATTTGAAGGCTTTCTATTTTGTCAGTGGAAATACACCATGTTCCCCATGAAAACCCTTTCTACTTACTATGTGTTATGATCTGAATGTTTGTATTCCACAAAATCCATATGTTGAAATTCTCATCCTCAAGGTTATGGCATTAACAGATGGGACCTCTGGGAGGTGACTGGGATATAGGGGTGGAGCCCTCATGAATGGTATTAGGGCCCTCATAAAAGAGACCTTAGAGAAACTCTTGCATCTTCTGTCTCCATGTGAGGTTGGAGTGAAAATATGGTTCTCTAAGAAGGCCCTCACCCGACAAGACACAGAATCTGCTGGTTCCTGGATCTTAGACTTCCCAGCCTACAAAACTATGACAAATGTCTGTTGTTTATAAGCTGCCTGGTCTATGGTATTTTTTTTTTAATGGAAGCCCAAATAGACTAATACACCATGCATGCAGGATGGCCTTCTCAACCCTCAACACTCCCTCTGAAATGCTAGGGGGAAAAATGCCTCCTATGAGTGACATTCATGAGACAGAGGCACTGAAATAGAATTGGGAGCACAGGAAATTTAGTGAGAAGGAACACATGTGAATGTTTGGCCACCTATGTGTGGAGCAAGAAAGCAAAATTGTCATTAACAGCAGTCAGAAGTTTGGTCAAAATGACCAGGTCTTAACAGCCTGACCATGCTCGGTTATCTCTAGGAGCTTCCTGACAAGAGCATGTCCTGGGCTCAAATGTAGTATATTCCAAAGGTGCTTCAGTTTGTGGCTAACAGCCAACCACACTCATCATAGCTGTAGGAAGATCTTTCTTGAAGGAAGAGCTGTGTAATCCAACTTTATATCTGGCTCCGTATGGACAGGACCTACTTAGTGAAAAGACAATAAAAGACAGCATCTTCTCCAGTGTTCCTCCTATCAAACTCATTTCCTCTTATATATCCAGAAGAATAGTGATGGACTTAGATGTGTTGGAAGGTTTTGGGGGTTACCTCTAGTTCATCATGAATCATCTAACATCATTCTTTTGAATGTGTGTACTTTGTACCATTTCAGCATTGAGATCTCAGCTAAAATTCTGAAACAACTAAAAAGTTTCATGAAAGACTGAGCTCAAAATTAAACTTTTATGTAAATTCTGTCTTGACTTTTCCAGACAGAGTTCAATTTTTCATACCTTCTGCTCAGTTTACTGCAGTGCTCTCAGAGCGAGGCATTTATTAAGTCAATCCATTATGATGTTTCATATTGTCCTTTACTTGAGTGGTTTAAAGTTTTTACTTTAAGACTGGATCAGGCTGGTGCAATGACTCACACTTGTAGTCCCAGCACTTTGGGAGGCCAAGATGGGAGGATCACTTGAAGTTCAAAGTTCAGGACCAGACTGAGCAACATAGTGAGACCTTGTCACTCCAAAACAAACAACAAATAAATAAAAGAGAAAAAAATCTCCAGAATATACATATTTCTGCATTAATATTAAGACTTGAAAAGAAGGGACCTCCTCGAGTGGGGTGTCAGGGTGGGGATTTGGATCCTAAAAGGGCTTGGACTGACTTTGAGAATGGTGGACCCCCCCAAAATATATATATATTAAGGCTGAATTATTTTGCATAAGACATGCAGTTATTTGGAAAGAGAAGTGTCATTTACTTAGATCCCTGTTGGGCCCACATTTATCTCTTCTCTCCACATATTTGCATGCCCTCTGGTCCCAGCTCCACAGCTTTTTGGGTAAAAGATGGGGCAAGTGACAAAGCCAAGATTCACCATGAGGTGCTATGACAAAATTTTCAAATCTGCTGTGGCTTCCTTTCCTTCTTTTCTCACTCTAATTTCCCAGGGTTATTGGTTATGAAATGAGCTAGACTCGTTACTAGACCCAGGGGAAATAGCAGAGATTGTGCTCTGAATTAGGAAAATATGCTGAAGAAATATTTTTTTTAACATAGCAAGAGATGTAAGTACTCATAAACAAATAGTATGTTATCTCCCTTGACAGTTAACTTTACCACCCCTGGAGCCTGCCGTGTTTTTATGCTGATATTAATTAAAAGTGAGTTTCAGGAATGCTTGACTGGCTCTTCTAATTTGAAGAAACAGGGTCTAAACAACTCTCCAAGATTTTTCCTCAAGAACCCTCCCCTCAAAAAAACAACAAAAAATGAAACTGTCCTCTTATCTACAGTGTTATGTAGGTTGGACTTGAGAGGCAGATAACTCACTTTTCTAAATATTGTTATCTTTCCCTTATCTCCCACTCCATGGCTCTTTTTTTTTTCTATTTTTCTTCATATTTACCCACCTTACTTTTTAATTATTTTTAATCTGTATGGATGTCAATATGTTGTATATTGATCTTTTATCCTTCTATCTTGTCTTTTAGTTCTTATAGTTTTTTTGTGTGTGAATTTCTGAGAATGTTGACATACAGTGTCATGTCACCTGTGAATAAAAAATGTTTTCCTTCTTTCTGTCAAGTTTGGATGCCTTTACTTCTTTTACTTACCCAATATCACTGGCCAGACTCTTCCATATAATATTGAATAAAATTAGATTTCTGTCTTGCTCCTGATCTCAGAGGGAAAATATTTAGATTTCACCAGTAAGTACAGTGTAGGTCTATATAGATGCCCTTTATCAGGTTGAGGAAGTTCCCATCTATTCCTAGTATTTTGAATGAGGTGATTGTTGCTTTGATGAATAAGAATAGGATTTTGTCATATACTTTTTCTGTGATATGTTCATGTGATTTTTATCTTTTATTCTACTATTAAGTTATATTATATTAACTGATATTTGCATGTTAAACAAACCTTGCATTCCTTGAACATATATAATTTATCCATGATATATTATTATTTAATATGTTTCTGAATTTAGTTTGCTAATAATTGTTGAGGAATTTTGTGTCTACACTCATGTATTAGGTTTTTAACAAATATTTGCTGAATAGAGGTATGTAAAAGGAAAAAACATGAATGCTGGCTTGAAGTATAGCATTACAGAGCTGAAAAATAAAAACATATAGTATGGCAATGAATGCGAAAACTAGTGATTATAAATTATTAGCACTATTATCTCAGATGAAAGGCAGCACATAAACCACTCCTAGACCTCAGAGTATTAGAAAGATAACTTTTACACTCTCCAGCACACTCACCAAAAAGATAGAGCCATCTTTAAGCAGAGAATATTTTTCTCTGAAGTTGAAATACTTAAACTATGTGAGAACATTTTTACAGGTTTAATTAATTAATTTTGTTCTATTTATATATTACTACTGGCATACTGGCTTTCTCTTTACTAAAGTCTCTCTTTCTGTACTGGATACAACCCAAAGAAGAAAATGAAACACCAAAAATAACAATTTTATTTTCAGCTCAATTTGACTTAGTGCTTAAAATTTCATTCAGCAATTTGTCTATGTGGGAATCAAGAGTGGATAATAAGGCTACAGGTGAAGGCTTAATACAGAATGGAGAATTGGTGTATTGGTAAATTTTTGTCCCACAATATGCTGATTTGTTACACAAGAAATGATGGTTACATAAAGTGGAGAACGCTGGAAGGCATCAGCTTATCAAAATAGACAACACATGCAGTGAGATGGGTCAACATTGTGTGCCTCCTGATGTGATGTACAGAAAAGAACACATTTGGTGGTTTTTCAGTCAGTAATGAATAGTCTGGGAAAAATCAGAAAATACTGAATGGGTGCAGGTTGAGAGATAGCTGATAGAAGGAAAGACATATCCACTTTGAAACTGCCAAAGTATAAAAAAGGTAGGGAGAGGCTACAGAACCATTCAATTTAAGGAGGCATCACAACCAAATTCAATATGACATTGTGGTTTAGATCCTGGATCAGAAAGAAAAAATTCATTGTTTTTGCTATTGGCAAAATGTAATGGAGTTCTCCATGTCCGATGGTAATGTTGAGTGCTGCATCAATGTTAATTTGCTAATTTGAGAGCTGCATTGTGATTATATAAAAGGGTGTCTTAGTTTTGCATATAACACACTATAGTAGTTATAGGAGATGGGTATTATACTTGTAACATATATTTATAGATAGATAGTAGGTAGATAGGTAAATAATAGATAGATTAGATAGGTAGAAGCAAAAGATTGTAAACAATGAGTCAAATATTATAAGTTGTTAATAGGCGAGGAATCTGGGTAAACAGAATTTATTTTATTCTGTTCTTTCAATTTTCCTTTAAGTTTGACATTACTTCAAAGATTTAAAAAAATAATAACTTGGCCAACATTTATTAAGCATTTACTATGTGCCAGAAATGAAGTAAAGTGTATAGATAAAGCACCATCTTTATACTCAACCAGCAAATATTTGGGGAAGAAATGGCCATGTTGCAAATATACTTCCTTACTTGGAACTTCCCCTTTTCTCTCCCAGGAACATTGTCCTGCTTTTGTATGAGTCCAAAACCAAGATTGAAGTAGTGTTCTTGCTATACTGAAGTGGGTCAAGCCTAAGGTTTTTTATTTTTATTTTTTTGAGTGCTAATTAAGAAGTAGAAAATCTAAAGGAAGTGGAGGGTTTTCTGGCATCATACAACCTCTCAAAGTTGAAACAAGAAGAAATTGTAACTCAAAACAGACCAATACCAATCTAGGAAATTAGCTCAGTCATAAGAAAACTCACTGCTTAAACAAACAAACAAACAAACAAACCTGGACCAGATGGCTTCCCAGTTGAATTCTACAAGACAAATGAGGAGGAACTGATACCAATCTTATTGAAAGTGTTCCAGCAATTGAGAATGACAGAATTCTCCCTAACTCATTTTATGAAGCTAACATCATAATGATGGCAAAGATCCAACAAGGAAAGATAATTATTACAGGTCAATCTCCCTGATGAACATAGATGCAAAAATTCTCAACAAAATTCTAGCAAATAGGATTAAACAACACATCTTAAGGATCATCCACCATGAACAGGTAATCTTCATTTCCAGGATGCAAAGCTGGTTTAACATTCACAAAACCATTAACATAATTCACCACATTAATAGATGTAAAACCAAGAATCACACAATTATCTCATTAGGCAAAGAAAAAGCATTTGACAAAAATCCAGAATCCTTTCTTGTTAAAAACCCTTCAATAGCTAGGTATAGAGAGAACATTCCTAAAAATAGGAAGAATCATCTATGAAAAACCTGCAGCCAACATTTTGCTCAATGGGCAGAAGCTGGAAGCATTTCCTCCAAAGAACTGAAACAAGACAAGGATGCCCATTCTCACCCCTCCTATTCAATGTAGTGCTGGAAGTCCCAGAGAGCAATCAGGCAAGAGAAGGAAATCAGTAGTATCCAAATAGAAGAAAAGGAAGTTAAGCTATCCCTCTTTGCAGACAATATGATTCTATACCTAGAAAACCCTAGGGAATCTGTCAAAAGCCTACTTGCACTGATAAATGACTTTGATAAAGTCTCGGGTTACAAAATGAATGTGTAAAACATAGTTGCGTCTCTATCCACCACCAACAAGCAGGCAGGGAACAAAATAAAAAACACAGTCCCATTTACAATAGCCACACTCGGGAGGCTGAGGTGAGTGGATTGCCTGAGCCCGTGGGTTCAAGACCCACCTGGGCAACTTGGCGAGGCCTCATCTCTACAATAAATCAAAAATTAGCCGGGTGTGGTAGCATGTGCCTGTAGTTCCAGCTACTTGGAAGTCTGAGGCGGAAGGATCGCTGGAGCCCATCAGGTCGAGGCTGCAGTGACTGGGAGCAGCCACTGCACTCCAGTCTGGATGACAGAGTGAGACTCCAACTCAAAACAAAAATCAAAACAAAACAAAAACAATAGCTACACTCACATAAATGAAATACTTTGTCATCTACCTAACCAGACAAGTGAAAGACATTTACAATGAGAACTACAAAACACTGCTCAAAAAAATCAAGGTAGACACACATCAAAAAAAAAAAAAAAAAAAAAGCCCATGTTCTTGGATTTAAATAATACATATTGTCAAAATGTCCATCCTAATCAAGGCAATCTACAGATTCAATGCAATACCCATCAAATTACCAACATCATTTTTCACAGACCTGGAAACAACAATGCAGAAATTCATATGGAAACAAAAGGATCACAAATAGCCAAAACAATCCTCAACAAAAGGAACAAAGCTGGAGATATCACATTTCCAGTCTTTAAGCTTTATTGCAAGGCTACAGTAACCAAGACAGCATAGCATTGTTACAGGAATTTTCACATAGAGCAATGGAACAGGACAGAGATTATGGAAATAAAAACACAGTCCTTCAACCAACTCATCTTTGACAAAGCCACCAATAACAATCATTGGGAAAAGAAGACCATATTTAGCAAATGGCGCTAAGAAAACTGACTGACCACATGCAGAAGAATGAGACTTGACCCCTACCTATCACTGTATAAAAAATCAACTCAAAATGGATCAAGGATCTAAATGTAAGACCGCAAACTATAAGAATCCTAAATGAAAACAGGAAATTCACTTCTGGACATTGGAGTAGGCAAATAATTCATGACCAAGGCCCAAAAAGCAAATATTACAAAAGGTATAATAGACAGATGGTACCTCATCCAACTGCAAAGCTTTTGCACAGCAAAATAAATCATCAAAAGAGTAATGAGACAACACACAGAATAGGAAAAATATTTGCAAATTATGACAAAGGCCTAACACCCAAGATTTAGAAGGAACTCAAACGAAGTTAAAAGGGCAGGGGGGACAATGTCATTAAAAAATGGGCAAAAGACATGAATAGACACTTGTCAAAAGATGGCATACAAACAACCAACAGTGCACGAAAAAATATTCAGCCTCTCTACTCATCAGAGAAATGAAAATCAAAACTACAAGGAGATACCACTTAACTCCGGTAAGGATGGCTATCATTAAGAAGTCAGAAGAACAACAGGCATTGGTACAGCTGTGGAGAAAAAAGAATACTTCTATTCTGTTGGGGGGAATGTAAGGTAGTTCAACCTCTATGGAAAGTAGTGTTATGATATCTAAAAGAACTAAAAATTGAACTTCCATATGATTCAACATTTCTTCTCCTAGGTATATACCCAGAGTAACGTAAATTGCTCTACCAAAAGACAGCTGCACACACATGTTTATTGCCACACCATTAACAATAGCAAAAACATGGAACCAACCCTGTTGTCCACCAAAAGTGGACTGGATAAAGAAAATGTGGTACATATACATGATCATTACAGAGCCATTAAAAAGAACAAAATCATGGTATCTGTAGTAATTTGGATATAGTCGGAGACCATCACACTATGTGAACTATCACAGAAACAACTGAATACTGCATATTCTCACTCATAAGTGGACCCTGAACACTAGACACATTAGCACAAGAGTTGGATCAGCAGTCACTGGGCACTCCTAAGGGAAGAAGAGAGGGATATGTTTTGGAGACATGTGACAACACAATGGATACTTGACCCACTAACGGGGGAGTGAGGGCCAGCTAGAAGTCTAACTTCTCCTGTATGCAGCCTACTCATGTAGTAAATTCTCACTTGTACCCTACAATAATTCTATAATAAATTAATCAATTTTTAAATGTCAATTAAGTATGTCATTGCAGGTAGAATACTTTCCTCATCAAAAATCCTCTGCAAATAAATAAACTAATACTATGTTTTGCTCCTTTGATGAATTTATCATATATGCTTATTAAAGTGCAAATATTCCACCTGAAACAAGAGAGAAACTATTTAAGACATATAGAGCTACCTCTTAGGCTTAATAGTACTTAGTTTTATAGAGATTCTCATCTACAGTATTTTTTAAAAGTTTCGTTAAATCCAGGAATATGTATATCTATGTGTGTGAAGAAATATGGATACAAATATTATATATATATATTTTGTATATACTACGCACAAATGAAGGAATGCCCTCCAAAACCAGAATTATCTTTATGGAGGGCAGGCCCCTGGTAGGACAGTACAGGCTTCCACTGCTAGTTAAGTGTTCTAGGAATCCATCAGCATCAGTGTACCAACTAGCGTTGTGAGAGGCTGTGTTCAGCTGCAGTTATTTTTTTTCAGATTCTTTTAACGTGTTTCCCCACTTTATAATGGGTGATTTACAAGTGGACTTGCCCACACCATGCTCAGTGTTCAGCAGTTTTTGATTAAAAACGGCATGATCCCCATTTCCCACCTTCCCTATCCGCACAATCTCACCCTAAGTGACATTTTCTGGTTTCCTTAGATGAAAAAAATTCCTCAAAGGGAAATGTTTTGCTAATGTGGAAGAGGCAAAACAAAAAATAGCAGAAGCACTAAAAAGCATCAACATTCATAATTCAAAAATGATTTTGAGCAGTGGGAAAGTGTCTCAATAGTTGTATTGCATCAAATGGATAGTACTTTGAAGGTGACTGAAGTTTAAACATGTAAGAATAAATACACAATTTTTAATAAACAATTTTCAGTTTTTTTGGTCCTTCCTCACATATATAATTTTTGGTCTTAGGATTCAACAAGAAAATTTCTAGAAACAATCCAGTTCTGAAAAAGTGTTTGTAATATAGAACATTGTAGAGAGCTACCTTTCTAAATGGGGGAGGTAGGGTAGGATGGAAAATATTTTCTTAGTTTGTATCTTCTGGAACATATTCAAATTATGTCATGAAATGCTAGAGTTATAAACATCAGTAGGAAAAAGTGGTCTGCGCTTGTTCAAGCTGGGTTTACCAATTTCTCAATAGGCAACACAAAATACAATAAAATGTTTTCTTCTGCAGCACCAGAGGGTAGACATATTTTGATTGAGAAAAAACATACAAGACTTAGAAGGCAATCTAGTTGTACAGTGATGTATAAAAATGATGGTAGATGGGCTGCCAGAGTGTAATGGAAATTGGGAGTCTGGAACAGGAAAGAAAAGTAGAAGAATACTAAATATGGAGGATGAACAGGCATAGAATACACAATCCTTTGGATGGCTCGATTATTTTGGCTATGTTCATTCCTAGTAGTAGCAAATCATGTAAGGTCAATAATCTTTTATAACTCCAGGAATGTTTTCATAAGTGAGGCTATCTAAAATAAATGGAAATGAATTCGGGCTCTCTTTTATTTTTTTTTAAGAAGAAGACCACAATGAAAACACATGCTCAAGAGCAAAGGATTTTCAAGTGTTTGAGACTGAAGACTTGAACCTATTTCCAAATAAAGTCAGTTATAAATTGGATTTCAGCCTTTCCTCCTTATTTTGGATTTTTTCTTTTCTCTTGACTCTCTGCTATATTTTTCTCCCTTTCCCTGCACCCCCATTTCTTCTAAACATCCTCTTATAATGTAATAAATTATAAGGTGGAGAGGGTTCTCCTGTCCTTGAAAACAAGTATGCAATTTATGATCAATACCTATAGACACAAGGTTGGGAAAATGTTATGCTTAGAGCTAGGTAAAAAATTATATTCTATATGTTAAATAAGTACTTCCCACTGCCTTGAAGACACATTATTTTAAGTAATATGAAATGATATCATATATGTGAAAAGGATTCTATATATATTACTTAAGTTTTAAAAAATTATTTTTCCCTTGTCTAAAATATATGCCAGCTAATTAATTATTTCCCTGGTATCTAAACATGATGAAAGTCCTTTCAGTATTCGTCTTGCAACTTAATGTATGGGGGTTTTGGTTGAAATTACTGAACCACACCTATGGTTCATGATTGTGTCTGAACTATTTAGCGAATTTATGAGGTAGAAATGAACCTATTAGATGAACTTGGCAAAAAGAACTGAATACGTGTATGTGTGTGTGTGTGTGTGTGTGTGTGTGTGTGTGTGTGTGTTTGTGTATAAATTATAGGACATCACTCCTACAATAATGTCAGGTTACATGATGAAAGAAACGTCTCATATACAAGGAAAGACCCCATCAGATGCCTTTGAGTTCATCAAAATGGAAATCATCCTGTGTGGGTCTGACCTAATCTGTTAAGGTCTTCATCACTCTCTCACTTGCCTGGAAGAAAGTAAAAATCATACTGTGAGATGAAGAGGCCTCTAGGAGCCAAGAGTGGTTAAGAACTAGCAAGAAAACAGGAGCCTCAGTCACACAACTGCAAAGAAATGAATTCTGCAAGAACCAATGATCTTGGAAGAGAACCCCAAGCCTCCAGGACTGTCATAGTCCCAGCTGACACCTTGATGTCAACCTGGTGATATGCTAAACAGAGGACACAACTAATCTTTGGTTTGATACCCAAAGGTCTCCTCTGAATTTCTGATGTGATAATCATCCTCTAATGTATTGTAAACCTGCAAAGCATATGTTAAGGCTTTTGGTGCCATCTCAACTTTCAAGTGAAGACTGTGTATGGCTTCCATACACAATAAACGTCCTGATTCTCAAAGTAATCATACTACATTGATGAAGCTCCTGCAATACAATACTATATATCGCCTATCAAAAAGCAATACACTCCTTATTGGGAATCAAGGAGTCAACATTCTGAAACTTAAGCTAAGCTTTGAAGGAAGATAATATCGTTTAAAAAATAATAATTCATTAGCCTGTTTTTAATATATAGAAATTACATTGGACATATGACTGGAAAAATCACAGGCTTGGAATGTGACTTTCTTATTTGCTCACTTTTCATAAATTTCCAGAAAATATGACTTAATTTATTGTTATAATTGCTAAAATACCATGCAAATGAAAGAGATGTTTCAAATGGAAATAGTCCTTGGTAGACATAACGAGACATTGCAATTATCAGATTGTATGTACTTGGATAAATATTGCTTATGAACCAAATGCTACATGGCTTCCATAGCTAGTAGACTGAATTAGATTTCACATGATTTATCCTTGCTATATCTTTGACTTTTGCTATATGGCTTTGAAAATCTTATCATTAGTGATAGAGTGTATTTTCTTTCCCATCACATAAATATGGGGCTTTATTGTGAGACTTACATTGACCAATGTCCTCTGGGCCTAAGTGGCAATGCATCAGTTTGAACCCAGTCTTAAACAATTTTCATGTCCTCACTGTCTTGTGTTTCCATTGTCTTCAAAAAAAGAACATGACCTGGGAACATTTTTCTCAGAAACATAAGAGTTATATAAAGCAGGATTGACCTGAAACCACTATCTGAAACTAAGTCCAATCAAAACCAACCTAGATCAGCCAAACTCCAGCTGGCCCATAGAGCCACAGATTGGAGCAGGTCCACTTCAGCTAACCTAACTGGGAGCACGGGGTATGTGAAATGATGCCATTTAATGCTTTAAAAAAAGATATTTCAAAAAGTCCTTTTGAATTAGATTAAAAGTCATATGTCTAATTTTTTTTTAAACAACTCTAATCAATAATTTCAGCCCTACACAACTTCAGAAATCAACCCATGGCCTAAATTCTGATGCATATAATTTGCCACTAGACTAGACTACCAGAGTCAGAGGAAGAAACTTAATGAGATAAGTAAGAAAAAAACCATACAATCCTGTTTTCATAAGTACATTTACCTTCTAGGTGGAATTGAATATCAATGTTTATTTTTTAGTGATCTTAAATAGCTTTAAAAGGTGGAATTTAAGGTGTCCTACTGTAACTATTATAACAAGAAGATCTGAGAACTGATAAGAAAACAGGTATAGATTCAACCAGACAAAAGTGATTTTAAAAAAAAGAGGTATAGGGACGTGAATAAAATGGTATTATGTAAAGAAGAAACTTTTATCTTTCTGTTATCTATCATGTCTATCTATTTGCTTTTTAATGTGTATAATTCTATTAATTACTTACCTATGAGAAAATATAGACTTTATAGACTCTGTGAGTCATCTTATCATTGAAACAAAGTGCAAATTTTATATCGTCTCATGTTTTATATACGGCATTTACCAATTGATATTAAATTGCATATTATCATCCCTCTTAAATTCTTATATTCTTTTTTAAATTCCAATTTTCTTTGTACCAACAGATTTATCTTTTCATACATGACATCTACTCAACCTAAGTCCTTCATTGTACCTTTTTTGTTATCAATTTTGGTTTTGTTTATTTTTTCATTTGTGAGAAACTTGTATAAACACACATACAAAAGACAAAATGAAATAATAAGCACCTATGCACCTACCACTCAGTTCCAACATTTACCCACAGCCAGGCTGGTACTACCTATAAGGTACTATCTATAAACCCATTCTTTTTTTTTTTTTCTTGTGATTTTGAATAAAATTTTATGCATCAGCAGTTAAACAAGGTCACTCTAAGTAAAAGGTATTTGATAGTGTATTAAAAAAATGTGCATTCAATTTTTTTTTCTTTTGAGAAATAGAGAACGCAGACAATTCCCACCCACCTGAGATATACTCTGTAATTTAAAAACTGGAATGACAATAATTTAGGCACAAGATAAAATAACTCCAAAAAAATTGAACACATACACTTTCTTTCTAGAATATACAAAACATCTCGCTTTTAGATTATACTATCACTCTATTGAACAGTATTAGCAAATCAGGTACAAATGATTATTGGAAAAGAAAATCTGGTTAAGTTAGAAGTAGCCAAAGTTAAAACTATGAGAAAATAAAATATAAAATTATTCATTATATATTTTTTTTAAAGTGCTGGCTGATAGGAAAAAAAATTTAAGTGGTTTTCTTGACCCCAGTAAAATGAATTGGCTATTTTTTGTTAAATAGAAATTATACTTAAATAGATGCAACCGTAAGACCTATATTACTGTTACTTCATATAAATGTTATTAACCTACAATAAATTAGATAGTTCCTCCTCAGTCACTTCCAAACAGACATCCTCTTTCCTTTTAACAGCTTCATTGAGTTAGAATTTTGACATCTCATATAAATGGAATTATGTATTATAAGGCCTCATGTGTCTGGTCTTTTTCACTGAGCATGATGTTTTTAGGGTTTATTTACGCTGTAATGCATATCAACAAATCATCTATTTTTATTGCCAAGTACTATTTCACTGTATTGATACATCACATTTTATTTATCCATTTGATCAGTTGATGACCATTTTACATGTTTTTAGTTTTTGCTGTTGTGAATAGTGCTGCTCTGAACACTGGTGTACAGGTTTTGTGGACATATGTTTTTATTTCTCATGGAGTGAATTGCTGGGTCATATAGTAACTCTGTGTTTAAAATCTGGGACACTAACTATTTTACAAAGTAGCTGCTCTATTTTGTATTCCTCCCAGCAATTTATGAAAATTCCAATTTCTTTAGATTTCACCAATACTAGATAGTGTTTATTTGTTTTTATTATAGTCATCGAGTGAGTGTAAAGTGGCATCTCATTATGGTTTTTATATGCATTTTCCTTATCATTAATGGTGACGCTATGGTTTGAATATTTGCCTTCTACAAAACTGATATTGAAACTTAATCCTCAGTGTGGCAGTATTGATGTGGGGCTTTTAAGAGGTGATTGGGTTATAAGGGCTCTGTCCTCATAAATAGATTAATACATCCATGGATTAATAGGTTAATAATAGATTGTCTACCACAAGAGTGGGACTGGTGGCTTTATAAACTGAAGAAGAGGGACCTGAGTTAGTATACTCAGTCCCCTCCCATGTGATGTTCTGTGTTGCCTCTGGACTTTGTAGAGTCCCCACCAGCAAGAAGGTGCTCACCACAAATGGTTTCTCAACCCTGGACTTCTTAACCTCCATAGTGTAAGAAATGAAATCATTTTCTGTATAAATTATTAATACTTCAGTTTCATTAAAAAATGGACTAAGACAGATGTTGAGCATCTTTTCACGTACCAATTTACAATTTATATATCTTCTTTAATAAATGTCTACTAAAATATTCTACTAAAATATTCTACTAAAATATTATGTTTTTATCACTGAATTGAAGGAATGCTTTGCATATTACAGATGTAAATCTTTACCATATTTATTACTTGCAAATATTTACTGCTATTCTGTGGGGTCTTTTAACTTTCTTGATGCTATTGTCTTCAGCTCAAAAAATTTCAATTTTGATTGAGACCAGTTTATCTATTGTTTTATTTTTTCACTAGTATTTTTTTTTTTGCCTGATTTAAGAAACCATTGCCTAAATTGTACTCGGAAAGATTTTTTCCAAGTACTTAAAAGTAGTTTTAGCTCTTATTTTTAGGTTTTATAATCCACACAGAGTTAATTTTTTTATTGCCTGAGAAATCAATGTACTTTCATTGTTTTATCTGTATTATTTGTTAAATTTATTCCCATACGTTGCAACATTTTGATACTACTTTAAATGTAATTATTTATGCAAATTCATTTTCAGAATGCTAATTGCTAGTTTATAAAATATGACTGATTTTTGTATATTAATCTTGTATCCTGGAACCATGCTGACTGTTTTTTATTAGCTCTCATAATTTTGTTCTTGTGTGTATGGGTGGTGGTATTTAAATATTTTATGTACAAGATTATGTCATCTGCAAATACATATTGTTTTACTTCTTACTTTTAGTTTAGAACAGCTTTATCTCATTTCCTTGCTTAATTATCCTAGCTTGATCCTGTAGTAAAATGTTGATTAAGAGTGACATGAGTGAACATTCTTGTCTCATTCTTCATCTTATAGAGAAAACTTTCAGTTGATTACCAATAAGTATGATGTATACTAAAGGTTTTATCAGGTTGAGAAAGTTTCCCTCTATTACTAGTTTGTTATTTTTATTTTGAAATGGTGTTGAATTTTGTCAAATGATTTCTTTGTGTCAGTTGAGATAGTCATGTGTGCTGTTTTTCCATTTGTTATATTAATGTTGATTAATTTTTGCATGTTTCATGTTCCTAGATTAAATCCCATGTGGTCATGGTATGTAATCATTTATTGTATTGCTGGATCTGGTTTCCTAGAATTTTGTTGAGAGTTTTGTATCTATATTCATAAGTGGTGACAGTCTATAGTTGTTGTTTTTTGTTGTTGTTGTTGTAATTTTAAAATCTGGTTTTGGTATCAAAGTAATACTGGCCTCATAGAATGCATTGGGAATTGTGTCATTTTCATCATTTTTTGAAAGAGTTTGTGAAGAATGCATGCTATTTCTTTAAGCATTTGATAAAATTTACCAGTGAAGTCATCTGGTCCTGAGATTGTCTTTGTAACAAGTTTTTGTTGTTGTTTACTAATTCAATTTCTTTACTTTTGTTATGTTTATTCAGATTTTCCATTTCTCTTGGAGTCAATTTTAGTAGTTTTCCTTCCATTAATTTGTCCATTTCATTTAGATTATCTCATTTATTAGACTATAATTGCTCAGAGTATAGGTGATAAATCTTTTTATTTCTGTAAGTACAGTCTTAAGCCTCCCTTTTTATTTCCGATTTTACTTATTTCAATTTTCTCTCTATTTTTTAGTTGGTCTAGTTAATCATTCATCAATTTTGTTGATATTTGCAAATGAAACAACTGTTGGTTTCATTGATTTTCTCGCTTTTCATAACATTTTACTTATCTCCACCCTCATCTTTATTATTTTATTAATTCTACTTGATTTTGGTTTTGTTCACTCTTTTTTCTAGTCTTTTTTGATAGAAGTTTAGATTACTTATTTGTGAAATTTCTTCTCTTTTAATACGGCTGTTTACAACTAAAAATATTTCCCCTGAGTATTGATTCTGTAAGTTTGGGGTGTTGTGTTTTAATTTTCTTTAAGGTTGAATTATGTTTAAATTTCCCTTCTAAGTTGTTCTTTTACCCATTGATTATTAAGGAATATGTTGTTCAATTTTTATGTAATTATGAATTTCCAAAATGTCCTTCTGTTATTGATTTCAAATTTTCAATCAATTGAGGTAGAAAAACATATTGTGTATAATTTAAATCTTTTTCAGTCTATTGATTTGTTGACTGTTTTTCCCCAAATATATGCTTATCTTGAAAAATGTTCTATGTGTATTTGAAAAGAACATGTATTTTGCTGCTGTCGGGTAGAGTGTCCTATATATTTTTTCTTTTCTCTCTTTTTTTTTTTTTTTTGAGTGAGGGTTGCAGAAAGACTGAAGTGTAGTAGCAGAATCATGGTTCACTGTACCCTCGACCTGGGCTCAAGCGATCCTCCCTCTGAGCTTTTCAAGTAACTAAGACTTCAGGTTCATACCACCACACCTCGCTAATTTTTTTTTTTTTTTTTTGTAGAGATGAGGTCTCATTATGTTGCCCAGGCTGGGCTCAAGTGATCCTCCAGCCTCTGCCTCCCAAAGTGCTGTGATTTCAGGCACAAGCCACCACACTCAGCACCCAACCTGATTTGTTACTTCTAATTGACTTATAGTAGTGCCCAGATCTTCTATTTTTGTTGTTGTAGTTGATCTTCTGCCTAGTTGTTCATTTATTACTAAAAGTAGGGTATTGGTGTCTCCAGCTATTATTATTGAGTTGTCTTTTTCTCCCTTAAATTCTGTTTTTGGTATATGTGCTTTTGGACTGTTTTTAGGTGTATGTTTATAATTGTTATGTCTTCTCGATAGATCGACCCTTTTGCCAAGATCATTATCTTCATACCTTTCTTTAATCCTTTAAGCATAGTTTCTTTTGCTTCTTTGAATGTATGTATGTCTGCTTTGAAGCCTTTGCTAAGTCTATCATTTTATTCCCTCCAAAAACAGTTCTAATGTCTGTTTGATGTTTTCTGTTTTTGTTTCCCATTCCTTTCCTCCCTGTGTATGAATAACACTTTCCTGTTTCTTTGAATGTCTCATAAATTTTTGTTGAAACTCTTTAGACTGGGGGAGAGGTTGGGGGGAAAAGAAACTCTTTAGACTGAGTCCCAACCCAGCAAAGAGTGCTTTTGATGCTTGCTTGGTCATTTGTCTATCTGTTTAGTGACTTGGCTAAATTAATTCTGTGATGCATTTTCTTCTGAAAGTGTACAATCTCTAACATTCTTGCTCACATTGTCTACACTTGCTGTAATTTTTTAATCTACGTATTTTTAATATATATATTCAACACTAATAGGTAAATAAGTGACTAAGTGACTAAGGGGGATTATCCTTTGATCATATATATTATATATATTATAATATATTATTTACATGTATTATATATATCTATATATATGAGATATATATACACACACACACACACACACACACACACACACACACACACACACACACACACACATATGGCTTGCAGATTGCTCTCATGTTCCAGGCAGTTCATATGTTCGATTTGGCCCACTTTTTGTGAGGGACTTTTAGATTGGTTAATTTCTCTCTAATCTCTTCTGAGGGACTACAGTTTATGGCATATACACAGTCTATTGGAATGTCTAAAAGGGATGTATGTGATTTTATTTTTAAGCTTGATTTCCTAGGAGGTATCTTTGAATCAGAGAGACATATTGTTCAGTCAGTGTTTGGTTAGAGGTTGCTTTTTAAGCCCTTTTTGCCAGTGAAGCTTCTGCCAGTGTTGAAGGGTATAGTCAGATAATGCTTTCAAGTCTGTCCCATGTCCCGATGTGGTTGATTCTGAGTGAGAGCAGCCTGGAAAGGTGCACAGTCATCTGGATACATAAGATATAATGTGATTTCAGGAGGGTTCCTTGTGGCTGCCTTTTTTTATTTTTATTTTTTTATTCTCTCCGTTAAACTTCTGGCTATTCTGCCATGTTGCTTGAATCCTGAAGCTACCAGTTTCCTTTGTCTTTCACCAAGATCTCCAAGTCTTTCAACAATGCCTTCCTTCATGTGTGGGTTTCTCCACTATTTGTTTAAATAAAGTCAGTCTCTTCACAGAGTTCTGAATCTCTTTATTCCTAAGGCCATTGTTTCATCCTGGCTAAAATCCTTGGGCCACTGCTTGGAGCCAGGGGCAGGGAACTCTTTCTTAAAGTGGAATCTTTGCTCCCTAATGGGCATTTAGTGGGAAGATGTCTGTCTCTTCCACATGGAACATGCACCCTAAGGGTCAGTTGGGATGTGAATGATTAATGACTCAGTATTATTGGCCTGCAATTCCTGGAATAAAGTTCCCTCCCTAAGGTTGGGCGCTGGGTAAAGAGTGGGACAAGAAACAAGAATTCTTTTGGTATAAAATTGTAATCCCAGTGAGAGAACAAACCCTCCTCCAGCCCCAGTCTTCTTGGTTGTATATGTCCTGGGTAAAACTTGTTTAACCAGAGCTGGGCTGGGACATATGTCAGGAGCAGGTGATTTCACTGTTCTTACTAAGACTTAGTAGATTTTCTTGAATGACTATATCTCCATTTGGACAATTTGGACTTTACACGATGGTGTTACAAAATCTTTACTATTTAAATTGTTGATTGGTGGTCAGAGGGTTTTTAAGCTCTTTACTCACCAGTTACACTAGTTACATACCTGATTTATTTTTTTGACCAAAAGACTATGGTCTAGCCATTTCAGTTTTCTCTATAGTTTTCCAACTGCTCCTCCTCACACGACCAAAACCACCATTTCACTTCAGTTAGTCATGCCACTCTCTCCATAGCTCACCTTGGCAAGAAGAATCTTTACTGTCCACCCAACATCAATTATGTTGCCTGAGCCCATTCCTTACAGTGCAAAGGAATAGCTCTCGTTTTCCTGGGCTTTACTGTTCTATGCTTCAACTAACCCAACTGCTAGTGTGTAGGTGGCATGGCCTCCACCAATTTCTTGATTAATCTTTGTTTTAGGAACAGCAATGAAAATCATTACATTGAAGATTCCAGTAGTACAAGCTCCTTATACACGTCTGCCACTTTCCCCAAATAGTCTAACCTAAAAAATAAGCATAACTATTCCAAGCCTTCAAGTCCCTCCATCCATCTGCTTCCCTCCCATGCTTAAACTGCCACTATACTCAGAATTGTACACTTAAAATAAACATTTTACATAGTGGTTTTTTTCTGTCTTCTGTCAGCTATTTAGAAGGTTAATGGCATTTCTTTTTCCTTCAGGATGTCATTTTATACTCATTCTCTCTTCAGATTCCTGCAGGTTTATCGCCACTTGGCTATACTCATTTCAGCAGTCTCTTCTGTGTATGCTCATATCTCTGTAAGTAGTTGAGTGTATTTACTATACTTATTCTCTTTAAGTTTTCTTCTATAATTTTAAGATCTATTTCTTCAAGTCTTTAACACTTCAGGATATGATTAGATCTATGTTTTCTTGTGTCTAATGTACAATTAGCAGTTTTATGATATACATTAAGTTGATTGTCTGATATTTGTATCATATCTAGGTGGGGTACATTGCAAAAAAAATAGAAAATTGTACTGTGTTATTTCTCAGAAGTAGTTTGTCTTCCAATCTTTTAAAATCCCATTATATAAAGGAAAAGTGATATACTGTTGTTATGCTCTAGTCTTAGCAGAATTTATTTCCAACTCAAATCAACAGCATTTTATGGAAGATGTGTACATGTATTGCATTTAGTTGTCTGACTTTGGAAAGGTTATTTAACATCATTAGCCTGTATTTTCACATCTGAAGAAAAAACCAGGACATTATGTTTCTAAAACCCCCTCTGTGCTAAAACTGTCTCTCTTCTATACTCCAGAAAGTCACCAATTTTGTTTGGTCATAATTAACTTGCTGATGTCAGAACATGACTTGGTTAATAGTGGGATTGTTGTCACTGCCAAGTTCTGTCTCTGTGGTTAAGTGTCCTCAGGACCATACTATATTTGGAGGTTTTTGGTGCTGCTCGTTCACAAAAGGCTATCCCATCTCCTGGGCAAGCAAAATCTGTCAACAACTCTCTTTTCTCTTAATATGTAAACTGGTCCCATGGTCCAAAAATTCTGGAAAATTAAAAATAATTTAGATAAGGCATATTGTACACTACTTAAAGAAAGTTTGTTCAATATATTTTACAACTTTTAAGATGTAATAATTTTCTTATCTCACCCCATCCTGTGTTTCTACCACACACAAATTTTTCAATATATTAAAGACTGCTTTATCCAGCTTGAAATCAGGATTGGAGAGGGGTGATCAAGAAGACTGAAGCCAAGAGCAACACTGAAATGAATAAGGAATCCCAATTTGTCAAGTCAGTGTAACCATTTGCCAAACAAGTTTTAAATGATTTAAATAGCCCAGTGTGTATTATAGACCAGGTTCTGAGTTATGTTAACCTACACATTGACAAGTTTTGTGGATTTTCACATACTAATTTGCAAACTCACTAAAGAGAACTAAAAAAATAAGTATCTTTTCATTCTTTACAAGCAAGTTACAGAATTCTTTTTCTGATAACACACATGACTTGGTGACCACATCAAGTCAAAACATATCTACCATATTAGTTTTCCTATCAGGTTACGCTGAAAATGTTCTCCTTGTAACACTCAATAAACAGTCTCATATGTATACCATAAACCTTTGTTATATGTGCCAGGCTGAGAAAGAACAGAGGAGCTCTGTGGAAGGTCTTTCAGTCCCAAGCCATTGGCTTACAGTTCAGTGAGAGGATGAACAAAGCTGTTGGGGGGTGGGGATTAATGAATTCAACAATGTTATTTGCCCCAGAGACTCATAGTGATGTATGCCAGTTTGAGCTACAAGGTGAGAGACCAGAAATTACAACAGGCAGTCACATACGAGCAGGTAATGAGTGAACTCCGTATGGTTCATTACTCACTATGATAGGGCATTGTTATAATGTGTAAGCTGTTTTATTAGGTGTCAATCTTATAAGTCTAAAAGACACATTTTTTAAAGGGGATTTTATTTTGATTCTTTCTGCATAAATTGGGAAGTACTGGGAAATAACCATTATTTTGCTTTGGAATGAGACCCCCACTCAATGTAGAGATGATATTGAATTACCTGAGAGCTGAGATCTTCTATATCAATTTGGCACAGTTGCTGGAAATATGATGACACTCACAGACCCCTAAAGCAATGCCTTATGATATAAGAGACAAAATGAGAAACTCTCAATGTTTTTTCTTGGAATAATAAAACCGGAGATAAGGTTTGTTTTCAGCAAACTTGTAACTAGTCAAAAACATGGCCTACCTCCATTCAACAAATATTTTAGACATCAGTTATCTGGTAGACATTCCCATTGTTTGGAACTAAGCATGGCTTTGATATTATCAAGCAACTACAATTTATGCGAGATCAACTAAGAGCACAGAGCCTTCTTCAGTTCATTGCAAGTGTGGTCTCTTTCCAACTCTATAACCTAAATGTTATAATATTTCCTTTTTTACAGGTACTGGAACTAAGATATGAAGGATTTAATTACGATGTTTCTCATCGTCCAGCTAGAATATAAAAGCAAATACATTTTACATCTATGAAATATATGTATTTTATATATGTGGTAATATATAATACATATCCTATGCATTATATAAACCATAAAATATTGAATATATACTGCATATCATGATATTATATATGATATTACACATACATAATATATACTGATGTAATATATTATATATGCTATAGTATACTGTATTTCTATTATATATGTAATATATACAGAAATATATACATGTTTAAATATATACACATATGTGTGCATGTATATGCATGCTTATAGTATATATATATGTATATAGAGAGAGAGAGAGGAAGAGAGAATCAGTTCATGTATGGGGACAAATTAATGACATTTTAAAGTATAAAACCTGGAATGGCATTGGAAGGGAGGAGACATTATCGATAAGCAGAGAAAAATTCAAATATAATCAGGTGGTGAGGAAAATAAACTAAGTACAATGTGGCACTGGAAGAAAAGAAATGCCTTAAACAAGAAAAGAAAGTGATAACCTAAAACATGTTATTGAGTTTTCCAGGTTCCTAGAAGCATACAGTGCCTCTCAAAATTTTCTGAAGTCTATCAACCACCAAATGAAATAGCTTGATTAAATTTGTATTCACCAATTACAATGAAAAAACTTTAGAATTGTTAAGCGTCTCAGTGGCATCCAGTTTGAAGTATTTCTAAGGACAGGGATTAATTGATTCATTCAACTATTCTGTTAATATCAAAACCCAAAGTAAGTATAGGGAATTCTAAAATAAAGATATTTTCTGTTGTTTATATCTTAGGTAATTATATAATATAATTAATATAGTTATATTTACACAAAGAAAATGTCAGGTGCCATAAAAGTTGAGGTAGTGTTGAGTAAGAGCCCAGAATGTGGCACAAAGGACATGATATCTATGTCAGTTGTCAATGCCCTATGAGGCATGAGACACTGTGAAGAATGTAGGCAAAGCAAAGGGGTTTGAGCACTGTAGTGCACATAGTGCACATGCACTCATAGCAAAATAATATATACAACAGGAGAGATGAAAGTACATTAACCAGGACTAGACATGAACAAGGGGGGAGTGGTTTACCTGATGCTTGGGCATACAGAAACTCTGGATATTTCCAGCAATGGAGAATTCATTAAGCTTGCTGTAATTGGCAATAGTTTCTTCTGGTATTAAATGGGAATTTCTCTCCATAAACTATATTCATTAATATTTGCCATGCTCTCTGGAGTTATAGTGTATCAATAAATGCCCTTTTCAAATATTTATAAAGAACTATCACAGTGAGTTCTAACTCTCAAATCAATAAAGCCACCATTTAATTTCTTGACTTTTTAAAATTTATTTTTTTTAATTTTAAAGATGTGGAATACAATTCATGATTGGGTATGCAAGTGATCATCATACAGGTAAAGTTTGAGTCTCCCTTTGGTTCTCACTCTGCCTGGTTAGAGATCAGGTAACCTTATTAATATTGCGTCCCTCCCCCACCATTCCCACCCTCCCTCTCTCACCCTGGCAGTATCCCACTACTGCCAATCCCTTTCTCAGAGTATTGTAGTAATTGTTCAGTGTCCTCTTATGAGTGAGAGCACGTGGTACTCAGTTCTTTGTTTCTGTGTTAGATCACTGAGTATGATAGTCTCTAAATCCATCCAAGTTGCTGCAAAGTCCGTATGTTTGACCTTCTTTATGACTGTGTAATATTCCATTGTATATATGTACCAATTTTTTTATCCAGTCCAGTTTTGATTGGTAGCTCTATTGCTTCCATGTTTGTGCTATTGTGAACAGTGCTGCAATAAACATGTGTGCGAATTTCTTGCCTCTTTTGCTTCCTTTTCATTTTCTGGTCTGTATGATCTCATACTCTACCAACCATCCATGTGCCCCATATCCTCATGATTTCTAAATTTATTTTCTCAAATCGAAAAAATATTTAATGTTATTAATTATACTCACAACAAAACTCAATTGCAATTGCATTCAAATTTTAAGGTGATGGTAATCCAGGTTTCCATCTTCTTCAAACTCTTTAGCTTCTATCACTTGAAGGAGTTAACACAGTGGGACACTCTAAATTGTTTGTCATTACATCCATTTTGTGAGATTAAATCCATCTCCAAGAGCAGAGCATGAGGGTTGGGTGAGTGTGTATGTTCAGAATCCAGAAATCTATGTCACAAAGGTTGTATTAGTCAGACTAGGTGAACTATTCAAACAAACATCCTCAAAATCTTAAATGACTGAAAAAATAAACTCTTATTTTTCATTTAAGACATAATCCAATACAGTTGGTTGGGGAGACAAGATTCTAATGTGTATTCAGGGATCCAGAAAATTTCAGTATTTTGCTCTATCATTTTCTGCCAGAGTCCAGCTCCAGCCGGGTTCAGAGTACCCCAAAGGTGGAGACGGCATCAGCGATTGGGGGGAAGAAGAAAGAGAGAGAGAGAGAGAGAGAGAGAGAAAAAGACTAGACCGCTGTCTAGTGCAGAAGCTGTTTACTGGGAATTACACAGTGGGTCTTTTATACACAGTTGGGTGTGTGAGGGGCGTTCCCCACCCACCAGATGTTCTTTCAGGTATAATCCCATAACCTAATCAATGAAACCTTAATCCATGACTGCCTTTAAACCCTTTTCATATGATAATCTTAAAATCCCATTACAAAGGATAACCTAATCCGTGACTGACATATTCTATAAACCTTTTTCATCCTAAACTGATTGATTTATGCCAAGTTAAACAATTCTATAGAAGCTTAAGTATTTACTTTACAAATGAAAGTGGCCCATCCCAGAATGTTTGGAATGTGGCCCAGTCCAAAGTTCACAGTGGGCTACCTGCAAGTAATCTAGCCGCATTCTTTCAATAGAATGGCTGTCTTCTAAAACTATATTCTACAATTTACACCTTCAATAAATCCTAAGATCATGACCCAGAAGCCTGTGACCAATACTAAGGCTCTTAGTTGTGAACAAGTTTGAATTATAAGTTGTGTGAAAGCCAAAACTGCAGTTTGTGGAAGAATGGAAGCAATGAGCTTCTAAAGTTAGCTTGTGTTCATCCTGGTCTCAGAGTTTTTATGTTTTGAGCTCACAGGAGCTTAATCTGGTTAGTGCTGAGTAGAAAGGGGGAGGAAATGGGGTCAATAGCTCCCGAATGCATCCTAGTGGTCTCAGGGTCAACGGCCCTTCCTGATCCCTAACGCTCAGTGGGCCTCCATGGCTGGCTCCCAACAATTTTCTAATGCCTCACATATTCCTCTGTATCCAAACTGAAAATTACTTTTTATTTTTAATAGCATCTATCATTTTCAATTACAATTCATTGCCAAGAACTCTGTCACACATTCTGATATATCCAGAAAAGAAAGATCAGGAAACAATTTGGTTGTGTGCCCAGGAAAGAGAAAAATGAGTTTGGAATCTTTGCCCCAGAAGTTTACATAAGACTAGGCAGACACACACAGGTGAAATCAAATAAATGCCGATTATTAGGGCTCATGATCCAGAGTCATTGAGTCATGGATGAGAGGCTATTTGTGCCATATATATTGCTATGACAGTAATGAAATAAGAAATTAAGCCAGGCTTGGTGACTCAGCCTGTAATCCCACGCCTTTGGGAGGCTGAGGTGAGTGGATTGCCTGAGCCCATGGGTTCGAGACCCGCCTGGGCAGGCGAGACCTCATCTCTATAATAAAATCAAAAAATTAGTTGGGCGTGGTAGTGCACGCCTGTAATTCCAGCTACTCGGAAGGCTGAAGTGGAAGGATCACCAGAGCCCAGCAGGTCGAGGCTGCGGTGGCCGGGAGTGGCCACTGCACTCCAGTCTGGACGACAGAGTGAGACTCCAACTCAAAAAAAAAAAAGAAATAAGAAATGAGTCTTTTCATTCATGACATTGAGACAAATATGCTGCATTTTGTAGAACTGCTCTCTCAGCTTCTGTGTCTATTTTGGTGCATAGTAGGTGCTCACAATAAGTTTGCTAAATTAATTTGTGTATAATAAAGAGCTGACAATGATCTATATAGGTTGAATATGATAAAATAAAATTATTTACTATATACTTATTACTTACCTTAAGTCTAACTATTATTAGGCTATAAGATTAAAGAGTTTTATTATTTACTACACAAATTAACATTCTCTGAGGTTTATTTGATGGCAATAGTAAACTGCAAAAATGGGCTCAGTCCTTCTAGTTTGATTGTCTAGTTTGATTGTCTAGTTTGATTGGGGAGCTCAGTGGACAAAATACAGCAATGTCAACAGAGATTCAATTAAGTCAAGTTTACCTATACAGAAGGACATGGGAACAGATTGCTATGTGCCTACTTGTCAGAGAGCAACATTATGTGAGAAGAAAAAGAAAGAAAATGACTAAACAAATTCAGCTACTCACATTTTGCTTAAGACTAATCTAGGAGGCCCTCTCTCAGATTTTATATATTGGTCAATATGTAATGTCAATATAGTCCTACAAAAATTGGCACAACTTGGTTTCCATATCATAAAAAAAGAAGAGGGTTCTTCCTGTAGGAAAATATCCTGGAATTTTATCAACATAGTATCTTTATATCTTAAAAAAATACAATATTTTCATTCTGGTTAAATCAAATTGTTTGAGTGTTGGTTTTAATTTTCCATTTCAAGACAGTTACTATAATGCTATATGGGGATAAGGTGTGAGAACTAAAAAATTTACTAAGAAAAAGAAGGTTAAATTGCAAGATAGCATATATATTTTATAGCTATGAAAATTATTATCACAATATAATAACATATATAATAGCATACTGAATATGTTATATTTTAATATATTCAAATATACACATATATTTATTAAATGGAATAATATAAAAGTAACGATATTAGATTTTTAACCTATAAAAATGGTAACTTCATATGGTTCAACCACATACACACACACAGAAACACTCATGCACACTCAATTTATTCTCTCACAACATATCTTTTCATCAGAAATAGCCCAGTCAGATGAATTCATTCAACTCAGATTAGTGGTAAAGAAAGACAGACTCTTAAAATTACATTAATTTTATGCTGACAGGACTCTTTTGAAGAAGTTCTTTTTCTGCTGAGCTTGTGTAAAGACCAAATTCACTGTGTCAATAAGCTATTTCTGACTGGTTATGGGTTTTTGATTTTTTAAAAACTTTCTGTGTCATTACTAAGTGACTCAGAAATACCACCAATGGTCCAGTAAATTTATCCAAACACTTCCATAATAACCACTATTTGTTTAAAGATTTAAAAGATGTATGGCAAATTTTCAGGGGGAAATATTATGGAGTTATGAAGTAATGCGCAATCTTTCTGAGTAATATCAGAGACCCTTTAGTCATACCTACAAGTTAGATTGTAAGGTAGGGAAAAATGGCAAAGTAATTTTCAGTCACCAAAGGAAACATTATTTTTCAGACTTGAACATGCTGATGAACTACTTTTGAAGCAACATTTTTTAGAAGAGCTTCTTTAACATAATGTCACACAAGATTTGTAGGCAGGGCTAGTAGAGCATCCCAATTATAAAACAAGAGATGTTTGTAACACCTTCACTGTTTCCCAGATTGATAATTTGAGTTTGGAAAATTTTCTTCAAATTTTATTTACTTTCTGCTGCCCATGTTTGAGGGTACAGTTACCACTAAGGTATAATTTGTGCACACGCAGCACCTGAATCACTGAATGGAATCACAGAGAGCGTTGACTATCTTTTTTCCTCAGTACTGACAATGTCATCTTCATTATGCTCAGTTTGTTGTATAGGAAGAAACACAGTGAAAATCACATTTCAATGAAAAAACAGAGAGGAAAAACAAATTCACATATTCTCACAATTGCAAAGTCTGCATGCTTCTTTTTTTTTAACATATTTTCTTTGCTAAATATCTTTACCAAGATTTGTTTTTTACCATACTTATCTGCAAAATATGGGGTGTTGCTGTCCACTCACACTATGAACAGTGGTATGATTGCAGTCACTGACCTTATTCTTGTTTCTATCCTGCATCTCTGTATGCAACTCTTAGCACACTTTTAAATTTGTATTTTGTCATAGATCTGGCTTTTCTGTGGAATCCTGAAAACTGAGCATTCTATAGCATAAATAAATTAGTTGAAAATCCAAGCTCCAGCCCAAAAACTTTCCTTGCATAGATACTTCACTTTACCATGTTTTCCAGCCAGCACAACAAGCCTGATTAAACCAAAAGTATTTATTTGTTTTATTTATCTTGTTTATTTTGCACATGCACCTACATAACTGAAGGAAACTGGGAAAAAAACAAAGAACAACAAAACAACAACAAATTAAAAAAAAAGAACTTCATCCAAAATTTATGTCTACAACTCCCAAACAGCTCCCAACTGGACCTTCAATAGTAACGAACAATCCTCCTAAAATTCCCTGATCAAATGACTGTACCAGGCCCTGAGAAAATTATTTTACTTTTTATCTTACGTTCTCTTCACAAATCTTTATCAATTCATTTCATTACTGAGCAAATAGAAACAGCAGAAGTATCTCACATTAGATCACTACATCTACTAGCAAATAATTATCCACATTAGTGTGGTCTTTTTTTTCTATCACATAAACAAATTGTTATTTCTATTAAACCATCCTCTATTTGAGATTTATAATTCATTCTCTCTTGCTTTTTCAAGAAATAGACTATTAAAAGTATCTACTATATTTTAATTTTTTCTCTTGCTGAAGGATCCTTGTATCCAGCCTAAAACTTATTTAAAAGTACAAATAAAAAACTATTGTCTCCATGTTTTTTCAAGTGCTTTTTTGTTAGCCCTTTTCTCTTTAGAGTAAAAGTTATTGAAAAAGTTGTCTAGCACCACTATTTCTATTTTCCTTTTTCCATCCTATCTTTAACATACCAACAAGGCCTCTCTACTAAAACTGCTTAAATCACAGGGAATTTCAACTCTCATGTTACCCAAATCAATAGCCAATTTGAAGTCGTTATCTCGGTATTATCATCAGTTGCACCAAATATTACTTTCACAGTCTTTAATTGACACAGACAGAAAAAAGTATCAATGCAATTTTATTTTAAAATAATGTTGAAAATTGTACTGTTGTTAAATTCACTTGGCAGTATTTCTCATTCCATTGTTGGGCCAATCATACATTTCTTGGCATAAAACAAACTCATGGGACAACCTGGTCCTTAGTGGGTGCGCTGGATTCAAATTTTTATCTTGGGTGCATCTTTTACATAAGGAACAAAAGCATTTTTGACCATGGATTGTTTGCTGTCTACTTATTGATACTTGACAAGAAAATCTTTAGGATATCTCAATATGTGGAGGGCAGGGAAGTGTCATTATTAGTAATATAAAAGATAATTTTTTCCCTGAGAATGTTACTTCTTGCTTTACATTTGTGTATTAATTCCTAGTCAAATTATATTTGTATATTATTTCCTAGTCAAAATGTATTTGTTTGTTATTTCATAGTCAAAATATTTTAAATTGATTGAAAATTTCTTTTGGTATTTACAGCTAGATTTAGCAAAGAACTGTACCAAATAATAAGAAAACTTGGGGTCACAGAATTTTTATTATACTTGTAAAGCCTTTTGAGTGTGAACAATGCAATTCAACATTACAATTTAGATTCTAAGTTTCAGTTACTTATTTAATTTAGTTTGTATATTTGTATATTTTATTGATTTTATAAAGGGATAAACTCTATAACTTACAATGGGTTTTTATCAATTACGGTTTGAGGGTTTTTGTTGATTCAATTTTAAATTGTGAAAATATATAAATATACAACAAATGATATAATAAACATCCATATTATTATCACACAAAGTTAAAATGATGGTAGTAGCTTTTTACCATAAATATTTTAAGGCAGCTTTTAAATAAAGTAACTACTTGTCCATAAAACTTAAGATTATTTATCCTCTTAACCATTGAGAAGTCCACATGCTCACTATATTGAGTATTTAAATTATTTGTTCAACATTTACAAAAAAAATTATCTTACCATATATCTGTGACTGTGAAACTCATTCAGTAATAATTCACTTTTTGTTTTATATCTGGCCATGTTATTTTGTTTAGTCCCTTTGTAGTATTACATTATATAAAAATGTACATTTATTGCTCCTCTAGTTTATATTTTGTTCATTTCCAATGTTTCACTATCTCAATGTCCCAACAAAGAGGTTATAATAAATAAGAGGAAAACAAACAAAACAAACTATTGGAATAAACTGATAGAGGAAGATATACTAGGCAATTATGAACCAAAAAGATCTTAAAATCTGTCTAAATAAACTTTGAGGAAAACATGTCACACAAGATAAAGAATAGTAATACAAAATGTTAAGAGAAATAATCGAACAAGAGGACATATTCATCATAAACAGATATATAATTAATAATAACTCTTCACATTATATCACAGGAAGGAATATACAAGTTATCAGATTTAGTTGATAAATCAAGCAGACGAATATAAACTGAAATACTGAAGATCTGAAAAATAACATTAATAAACTCAAATTATCACACATAATATAAAGAATGCATCTTCAAGTGCACATGAACAATGGAAACTAGAGTATGTTTAAGGTGCCAAAGGCAGCCTCAATGGATACTAAAAAATTAATTTCATAAAAATTATATAAATCAAGTACATTGCAATAAAATTTGGAATAAGAAATTAAAAATAGCTAAAAGTTTTGTGTAAAATTATATTACACATTTTCAGTAAAACATGGTTTGAAGTTGATTCAAAAGATAGATTAGAAAACATTTAGAATGAAATAAAAATATGAATCTTATACTCTATAATTTTTAGACATAGTTAACTAGTATTTTGAGAATTTAAAGTATCATTTAGTAATAAACAGGAAAGGATAAAAATAAGCCAATGATCTTGTCTTGTGGGCAATTCACTTCCCAAAAGGAAATCAAAAACAGAAAATAAAGATACAGAAAATTTAATAAACTAGAAATCAAAAGTAATAAATAGGCTTAATCAAATTGAAAATTGGCTACTATAAAATATATATAATTTAATCACACATCTAATAAAACAGATTCAGAAAATAAAGAAGCATAAATAATGTTAAGATTTTACAAGGTCTGTAACTCCAAACATAACAGACATTAAAAGGTATCAGAAACATTATAACTAATATACTTTAGAATCTAGTAAAATGGCTGAATTCAGGAAAATATAAAATATTTGTAAGAAGAAATAGAAACTTTGATAACAAAAGACTATCAAAACTGTTAAATATTTGTCAAAAATATGCAGGGAGAAGGGAAAATTGAGTTCTATCACACTTTTAAGGAATACTTCATTCCTGTAAAAAATAAGTTGTCACACAAAAAAATAGAAAACAGCAGAAGTTATCTAGTTTATGTTATGAAGATAATGTAACCATGCATTTCAAATCAGAAAACTACCATTTAGCTTTTGAACTAATTGACTAAATGACAAAATTCCTAACTAAATCTCAAAATCCAGTTAGACAATGATCAAATAGGCTTATGCAGGAAATTCAAGGATTATCAAAAAGTGCCATCGGTGTAATTCAACACATTAACCAAAGGAGAAAGGTAATAATTTTCAAAACCAATGAATACAAAAAATTTGATAATGTGCAACCATTATTTATTTTAAAAAGAACTTTTTAGCACACAAGAAGTAGAAGGGGATTTCTTTTATATATATTATAAACCAACACTTACAGAAAATATTCTACCTAATGGGAACAACTTTAGATGGCTAACTTCATTATCAGGAACAAGAGAATGCCCATTATCCGTACTGTTATTTGACAGTTCTAAACATTCTAGACAATGCTATTGGAAAGAAAAGTAAATGCTATTACAGATATAAGTGCTGAATCGAAACAGAAAATATACCATTATTTGCAGATATTTTATGATAATCTTTTTCAAAAATATAATCAACAACTTATTGAAACTTAAAAGACAGTTCACCAATTTTTTCAAATATTCAACTTTTGGAGAGCCTGCAGTGTTTCTTTATATAATCAAACACCAATGAAGAAATAGGAAAATAATTCTTTGTTTTGATAGCTACAAACCAATGAATGAAACTAATAATTGACTATTTACTAATCTCTACAGAGAAGAAGTTTAATTCCCAATAAATGAGAGAGTAAATTAATAAGTAGAAAGAATAAGCTTGCCCATAAAAAGGACAACTCAAAGCAGAGGACAGTTCTCTTCAAACTAGTATGTTTAATGTGATATGTTCAAAATATCAGGTGAATGTTAATAGATGAAATTATACTAAAATGTAAGTTTGCTGCAAAAGTTAATAAATAATTTAATTCACTCAGAGGAAAAGACTGATAAATGAAGCTTTCCCTGCCAGATATTGACATATCTTAGTGATGTTAAAGAAAATAATACGCACAAAATTTTTGAGGTTTTTGAAAATAATTAGGCAAATAAACAAATAGAATATATGGAAATCACATTGCCAGTGCTTGAAACATATACATATATTACATATTTTTATATACATTTTTATGTGATAAAAGTAGTTCCACAAATGAAGAGAAAATAAGGGATTGTTAATGGATGGTGCTGAAAATATCATCTATTACATGGAGAAAAAAATGCCTAATTTTTTTCCGATTAATATCAAATAAAAGGTGGAAGGAAGGTGGATAGAATAAAGATGTGAACGTCATGTTGTATGCCTTAAATATATATAATTTGTTTTGAAATAGCCAACAAGTTCTTCTGTAACAGAAATTTTACATTTTCCCTTTTCTGTTTTGAGCTCATAAATTTCTTTCTTTTTATAATATTTATACCAGTGTAATACAATATGCTTTAAAATGTTTTTTCATTATTTCAAATTTAATTAAAAGATTATTTTAATATAACTATTATAAAGTTAAACCATTTAAGTTAAAATTCTAATTGTATTTAGCACATAATTGATAAAAAATAGATATAAATTTGGATGAAATATTCAATATTAAAATAAAAAAATTTACAAGCAAAGAAAATACCAAAGTGTGAATAGTAAAATCAGAACATTAATAAGATAACCTATAGGCAAACAACTTTGTGACCTACCTGTGGGGAATTTCATTTTAAATAAAAGTTCAAAATCACAAAATATCAATCACACGAGAGGACCAAAGTTGATTAGACCAAAATCAAGTCTTGATATTCAATTATCCAATAAAACCATTAAGTGAATGGAAAAGAAAAAGTATTTATAGAGTTCCAAACTTACTTGTAAAATAAATTCCCTCATGTGTCCACAAGAGAACTCAACTAAAAACAGTCACTGATGCCTTGTTTATGGTGATAGTATTAGGAAGCATTCAGAACCAATGTATTAAATATTCATATACATCATGAATGAATCTTAAACATACTGTAAAGAGAAGAAAAACAACAAGGAGCATAATATTGGAGATAACATAATACACATGTACACAGCACAGCAATATACATTTAGCTAATATGCAAATAACATGGTATGTACCGAAACCTGTAAAATGACTCTTTAACATGGGCGGTGGTATCTCCTAATTTGCCTGGAACAGTTCAGGTTATACCTATTTTTCTATTTTCCTGTCTAGTTTATTACTTCATTGTTTTAACAAAGTAATTTTTATTAGTTATTGCTTTAAAATATTTTAGGATGGGCTTGGTAGACTTCTGTTTTTACTTCCACTTTCTGCCATGGTCCCAACTAACAGTATGTTAAATACACATGAAGTGAATTCTTATTCCATCACATGGTTAATGTTAAGAAATCACAAGATATCATTTGCCATTAGTTTCCTAAAACTTTCCAGGGCATTAACCTGGGCTCTTACTAGTAAATAAAGTTTGTTCTGATAGGCATCTCTAGGGACACCTAGTTCCTTCGGGACCTAAGTAATTGTGAGAGAGGTACTAGATGTCACTCTTTCTGAGGATCACTTAGTATACTAGCCAGGTATGTAGGGTCCCGGATAATGATTTGTGAGATGCAAGTTGCCATTAGGCAATACTGTTTGGACCAACAGAAATATGAGAAATTATAAGCAGGTTGTACATGAAATACACTCGAAAAATGGAGCCTGACCAATCCCACCAATAGACCGCACAGAAAGTAATTTGAGTGGTGATTTCATCTATTATATGACAAACATTTAAAACCACTTTTTACCAAATTGTTTAGCAATAACTTATAAGCCTTGGAATAAACCGTTTAGCAGAAATAAGCTCAAAATTAAGATTTATATTTAAGAAAAATAAGTACTTAATTCTGGCCTCTCAAAAATGTTGAAAATGCATGTGCAGCATCACAAGTATTTGTTGATATATTTATTATTCACCACGAAAGCTAATTGCTCTGCCAGTGACTGAATGACAACCAGTAATACAAATCTCCTAAAAGAGCATTAGCATCTATTTCAAAAGTTAGTAGTTGATATAAAAAGGCTGCATCCAAATATACATGCAGGTAAAGAAAGTGAAGACACATATCACTCTTCAAAGCATGATTTTTCATTTAGATCCAATAGTATGCTCATACATTAATTTGGTTCACTTTTAATTTAAGTTTATGTATAAAAAGTGAAAAATTAATTACTATGTTGGTGTTGTCATTGACAAAAAATGTTTAAAAACGTTCAATTCATTTTATATGTATAAACAGTGTCAGAAGATACTTTAAACAGAAAGTTGGTTAATTCCAATAATGGTTCTATTTTAGTTATTCAGTTTAAAATACCAAAGCAAAGCTTTTGAAAGTTTATTCTGTCAAAAGTAAATTTACTGACATTACTGTGAGTGCTATTATAAAATTATTTAAAAAGTTAAAATACCATTAAAAATACATTTGTGAACTCAGAGAAATACGACAGTTAAATACATTAAAATAAATTAATATTAAATTATATGTGTAGGAAAACATATTATTTGGAATACAAATAGCTGAAAAAGCCTTTGTATCCAGAATACATATGAAAGATTTATAGATTTTTAATATTAGAAAAAGTATAAGCAAAAGACACAAATGGGTATTTTACAACAGAAGAAAAAGAGATGACTCATACAATAGGAAAGTTCAACTTTATAAGCACTCAATGATTTGCAAACTGAATCACAATGAGATGTCCTTTTATTTCTACTATATTAGAATAAATGAATAAGGGTGCAATATTAAGAGTTAGTGAGGTTGCGGAGAAATTTTTGACAATGTTTACCAGGTGGCATGTATAAGATTGTTTAT
The DNA here is from genome assembly GCF_000164805.1 of Carlito syrichta. Lineage (NCBI taxonomy): Eukaryota > Metazoa > Chordata > Mammalia > Primates > Tarsiidae > Carlito > Carlito syrichta. The sequence goes on along the minus strand of NW_007051068.1, from coordinate 169,799 downwards.
AGTTGAATTACTTTTATGAAAAGCCTCTATTATCTATCACCTAAGAATAGATCAACAAATTGTAGTGAATTAATAAAATAAAATACTACACAGCTGTGAAAATAGACAAACTAGAATCAAATGTATCAACATGATAAATCTCACCAATATAATGTTCAGAAAAATAAGCAAGTCACAGGATATATCTTAAATACATAAAATGAGACACTAGATTCTTCAAAGATTTGTACAAAGGAAAAGAAAAAAAAAAAACCCCACAAGCAACAGAATGCAAGCACAAAATCAATAATGCTGCTTTCCTCTGCCATGACTACAAGAGATAACATGGAGGAAATATGTAGGTGGAGCCTTAATAGATTCAGCACCATCCTATATTCTAAATTAAATGGCTGACATATGAACATTTGTTTTAATACTCTCTACACATACATTGAATTTTGCATGTTTTAAATATGTCTTAAAAGTTTTACTGTAAAGATAAGAATTAGGAATATGTACAAAATTAATATAAGCAATAATCCTTTTAATTATTTAAAGCTATCTCCCCAACCCCAAATGTAAAAACCATGTCAACATTTTGATAATTAAAAAACAACAATAAATGAAAACCACAAAAGAGCAGAATATATACAGGTGAAATGAAAATTACTGAGCATGTAAATATAAATCTGGTAGAGGAATTAATGATCTATAGTCAATGAATGACAGAGTGTAATGAGAAAAACCTGAAGACACTTAGAGGGTATATAAGAGAAGACCCCAAAAAAGCTGGAATTATTTTTTATGGTACAGGCTTCCTCCATTAGGTAAATGTCCTAGAACCCATTGACATCAGTATACCTGCTTACATTGTTGCAAGAGACTGTGTTCAGCTTCAGTGACTTTTTTTTTTGAGATTATTGCAGTGTGTTTGCCCATTTCATGATGGGTGATATATGAGCACACCTGCCCACACCACATGGAGTGTTCTGCAGTTTTTGACCATGAACCCCATGCCCCACCCTTCCTATTCACCTGATCTTGTCCTCAAAGGGAAACATTTTGCCTATGTGGAATAGTGAATTAAAAAGTACAGGAGTACTAAAAGGCATCCCAATTGACAAATTTAAAAACTGCTTTGAGCAGTGGAATAAGTGTCTTGATAGTTGTATTGCATCAAACGGTGAGTACTTTGAAGGTGACTGAAGTTTAAACATGTGAAAATAAATATATGTTGGGAGCTGGCCACGGAGGCCCACTGAGCGTTAGGGATCGGCAAGGGCCATTGAACCCGAGACCACTAGGATGCGTTCAGGAGCTATTGACCCCATTTCCTTCCCCTTTCTACTCAGCACTAACCAGATTAAGCTCCTGTGAGCTCAAAACATAAAAACTCTGAGACCAGGATGAACACAAGCTAACTTTAGAAGCTCATTGCTCCCATTCTTCCACAAACTGCAGTTTTGGCTTTCATACAACTTATAATTTAAACTTGTGTCACATCTAAGAGCCTTAGTATTGGTCACAGGCTTCTGGGTCATGATCTTAGGATTTATTAAAGGTGTAAATTGTAGAATATAGTTTTAGAAGACAGCCATTTTGTTGAAAGAAGGCGGCTGGGTTACTTGCAGGTAGCCCACTGTGAACTTTGGACTGGGTCACATTCCAAACATTCTGGGATGGGCCACTTTCATTTGTAAAGTAAATACATAAGTTTCTATAGAATTGTTTAACTTGGCATAAGTCAATCAGCTTAGGATGAAAAAGGTTTATAGAGTATATCAGTCACGGATTAGGTTATCCTTTGTTATGGGATTTTAAGATTATCATATGAAAAGGGTTTAAAGGCAATCATTGATTAAGTTTTCATGGATTAAGGTTTCTGATGGGTGGGGGACGCCTCTCCCACATCTGACTTTGTGTATAAAAGACCCGTTGTAATTCCCAATAACATACATCGCTTCTGCACTAGACCAGAGTTCAGTCTCTTTCTTTCTCTCTCTCTCTCTCTCTCTCTCTCTTTCTCTCTTCTTCCCCCCAATCGCCAACGCCATCTCCATCTTAGGGGTACCCTGAACCTGGCTGGAGCTGGTCTCTGGCAAATACACAATTTTTTATAAACAATTCTGGGTTTTTTGGGTCCCTCCCCTTATATAAATAAGTGAAAACACCCATGTACTAAGAGTCAAAGGAACAAATATATACATATGTAAATTTGTATATATACATATGTATTTGAATAAGTGTAACAATTTTTTAATTAAATAAATAATATTTAGCAATTGGTTTGCTTTTGCCATGTGTCAGGCATTGTTGTAAGAACTTTTTGCATTACTTCATTTAACACTCAGAAATCCATATGGAGACAATATTATCAATCACATTTTGCATAAGAAAGAATGATGACAGAAAGTCAAGCATTTGTCAGTGATTGCACCACAATTTGAATGCAGGTGGCTTGACCTGAGCCAGTGCTTTTAACCATGATAAACTCTCCATATATATCTACATATATGTATAACAAATCTTCCTCCTATATATAATAGATCATTATATTTGTATGATAAATCTCTTAGAAAATAAGAATCAAAACATATTTACATATTTTCTTAACTTGATGAAGGTTGTTTACAAAAACATACAAAAAACATAAAACGTTATGTGGAAGGTTTAGATGTATTTTTCTTAAATTTAGTGACAAGGATAACTATTGTCACCAACTTTTAAAAATTGTACTGGTACTCTCCCAAGTACAATAATATAAGAAGAAAAAGAGATGTAAAGATTAGAAAGTAAGATATAAAATTGTAAAATTCCCAATATGGGCAGATAGTGTGATTTTTTTTTTTTAGATTAGATAATATAGTTTGTTTAAAAAGTAAATTAGAGAGAGAGAGAGGGAAAGAGGATATTCACCTTCCTAAGGCAGGGAAGGTGACCAAAGCCAGGAGATAGGGGACACACATAGCTCAAAAAGCACATGACTATACTAGAGTCTAGCAAAGTAATGGTGGTGATGGACTGGCAATGGCCATGTGATTTTTTTACATAGAAAAAAAAGGCCAAAATTGACAAATTATTCCAAGTATATGATAATTGGACAAGATTTCCAGATTCATATACAACCTAAAAAAACTCATGATTCTCTATAACCACAACAATTATCTTAAACACATAATATACAATTTACAGTTGCAACAAATGATCAAAACTATAATTGACATAACACATAGTATATATGAAGAGAATAAAAATTAAATTTTTATTTACTATATTAATCCAATCACTATGACTTCTAAGCTAAATAGCACAAACAAATATGTACAAATTAAAACACATATATTAATGAATGCAGCAAATTAATGGTGCAATAACGGTGTGATAACGCCTATGTTAAATGTATAAACTTACAATATCAGTAATATTCTATTTTTTAATAAATTAAATAAAATCATTTTAAATTTGTATAAAAGAATAAATATTCATGAACAGCATATATCATAATATGCCAAAAATACATTTTAAAAAATGAAAAGTACTTCTGCAGGAACAACACAACAACCAAAAGAACAAAGAAAAAGAAAAAATGATTAGAGGCATCATAGGCCCACACATCATGGAAAATTGATATCTGATAAGATGACACCACAAAAAACTGAGATAAAGTGTAAACAGTTAAGAAACAAATAGTATTGGAAAAATTGGCTCAAAAAAAAAAAAAACAACTAAATACCTACTTTATTATATATCATCATGCACTCCATTTGAATTAAACTTAAATGTGAATGTTATAGCTACCAAGTTAATGTAAGCAATATATTTGCTTTAATAGAAGGAAATATATGTGTATATTGCTATGACTTATGGATAGCAAATAATTTTTTCAGGAAAATCCAAAAAGCATAAAACACAAAGAAAAATTTGATGTATATGTAATTCTATCAAAAATGAGAATTACTCTTCACATAAGGTTAATGTAGACCTCGATGTAGCATGAGACCCAAAGTTTTCCTTTTATGGCAAATACTGTGTAAAACTCTGCTTTTTTTAAAAAATGTGTACTATAGTGTACATTTGTTGTTTTAAAAAAAGGATACTACCTTAATATAAGTTGACATGAAATGAATTAAATTCAAAATAAACTATTTAGTATTTGAAATGGTACATTATTTGTCAGGACTATATTAGCATTTATGTATGGAATTACTATGACATCAAAGCAACAGATGTTAAGGGGTGTTTCAGAGGACATTCATACACCAAGATGTTTATTAGCATTCATGACTTTATTTTCAAAATGTCAACATCTCTTGTTAAGGTTCCTGACAAAATCTATATTAAATTTACATTATAGGTACATTTCCAGGAAAAAAACAGTGTTCATTAAAAACTATTCAAAAATTAGTTTGTGGTATGTTTAAAATGGAGTTTAGCTCTAGGATGAAATAATTACAAGCACTTTCTAGCCAAATAATTACCTGGTGGGATATTTGAAAGTTTTGTAGAATATCTGGTTTCCCTGGTTCCAATCTAAAACATGCCAAGATCTATCCCTGAATCATTGAGTTAACCCTAAATGTCTTCATATATTCCTAAAATTCCAAAGGAAAAACAAAAATCCCCTCCTTTGAAAACCACTATCTTAGACCAAATTAAAAAAAAAGATAGATTGGCAAAAAACAAATGATAGATTGGTAAAAGCCATCTCCTATGTTAAAACTCACATCTATTTTATATCTAGGCTATGTGAGGCATTCTTGAAAATGAATATGAAATTGACAGAAAGCAGAGTTTTTCAAAAGTAGGAAAACAATACATATCTCTCAGAAGGTAAAAACAACGGATTGGAGAGTAAGAAGTGTTAATGTCACTTGTAATTTTTAAAAATGCAAATCAAAGCCAAAAATGAAAACCCACTCTTCCCATGTGATTACTATAAGTTAAAAGTTAAGTTGGCCAATTATTGAGAAAGAGATACATAAGCAGGGTCCATTGAGCTCTGATGGTTGGGAGAAACCTGACACATGTCTTCTGAAGAGCCATCTGTCAATAATTAGCCAAATTAACTAAGAACTTGCTCTACGTTTCAACAATTGTACTTTCTAGAGGGATATTCATGGACATATTCAATGTAGTATTAATAATGGTAGTAAGTAGTTGGAGGCCACCTAGATGCCAAAAAACAAAAAAACGGGGAAGGGAAAACTGGTGACAGAAAGGATCCCCCCAAAAAGGAAGAGAAGAGATGAGAGACAGAACGAGAAGGCAAGGGTGAGAGCAAGAATTTGAAGAGAGAGAGAGAGAGAGAGAGAGAGGGAGATAATTAAAAAATATGGCAAGATCCATAAGGTCATAAGGTTTCTGTTTAATGGCACATGAATTTCCTAGAATATAAGAGGCAATGACTTTTACTAAATGAAACAGTAATAGATTTGAGGAATATTGAGAAAATATAAATTACTATTGTCATTGTAACCAGTGGGAAAAATTAAGGAAGAAAAAATAGATTTTCAGAGAATGTTTTTTCCAGACACCGTATTTTCTGTCTTCTATCAGGACACCAAATATGGTATGCTTCAGATATTCTGAGACTTTAGAAGATTTAAGACAATCAAATAATATCTGATATGTGAAATTGTTTTAAAATCTGGAAACAAGCCGGGCTCGGTGGCTCAACCTGTAATCCCGCGGGGAGGCTGAGGTGAGCGAATTGCCTGAGCCTGCGGGTTCGAGACTCGCCTGGGCAATTTGGTGAGAACTCACCTCTACAATAAATCAAAAACTAGCTGGGCGTGGTAGCACGCCTGTAGTTCCAGCTACTTAGAAGGCTGAGTCTGAAGGATTGCCAGAGCCCAGCAGACCGATTCTGTGGTGGCCGGGAGCGAGCCACTGCACTCCAGTCTGGGCAACAGAGTGAGATTCCAACTCAAAACAAAACAAGTAAAATCAAATCAAACCTGGAAACAGTACAAGAAGAAAATAAAAAACTTCTGGAAGTTAGATAAGGTAAAGTTTCAGAGAGGTGCTAATAATGTCTGACCTTATAGTTTATTAGACAAATAAGAAGTAAAAGATGATACCAGTCAGAAGGAAAGGGGAGAAGCAAAGACTGGAAAATTAAAAAATAAAATAAAACATAAAATATTCTGAAAATCTGTTTTTTAATATAGCTAGAGCACAAAATACTCAAAATGCCAAATTTAGGAACACAAGGATAATAGAGGGACGAAAAGAGATGATGCTTTCCCAAACAGATTGTATGTCTATAGTTGTCAATTATTTAAGTGTGTACATAATTATGATAGCAGAGAGATATATCTGTTCACCTGAGATCTTTCTCTTTCTAGCTGTCTATCTCTTACTTATGGTTTATCTTTATGACACTGTTTGTAAAAAATAACATTGTCTTAGTTTTTTGGTGTATTTTAGTATGAATAAAAACAAAGGAATCTAATTATTAGGATGCAAACTACTAACCAAATTCAAGAAAAAGTTTTAATGCAAAACCAGAGAACAGAGTAGAAAAACATTGCTTTAGAAATATGACTCCTTGAATGCTGTTTTTCAATATTTACAAAAAGTCTCTGCTTCACAATCTTTTTGTGTTCTTGAAATGTGCTGAATCCTATTAAAAATGCATGCGTATTGATGCATTTTATTTTCCATTGCCACTTATATGACCTCATTCATTGTAATTTATAAATTTTGCAAAAGAATAATATGCCAAAATTCATAAAGTGGGCTAAATTGTATCTTTGTTCAAACTGCAATTTCTTTTACCAATTAAATAATTTTATTGGACAAAATACATGGAATAATTTATAAGTCAATAAAATTATAAAAATACAAAATGTGATCAGCATAATTATATAACTTCTTAGGAATACAGTTCACAATATTTTCTAATCCACTGAGACTTACCAGATTTTATTTTCACATATATATATTAGTGTTTTAAATTTGCCAATATGTTGTATCAACACTATTTAATACTTGGCTCACTTAAAAAACATCCCATCAAAATTTGTTCCTTCATTTGCTACAAATGAAGACCACCAAACTCCAGATAAACACATGCTCCTAACAGACATCTAGGGACAAAATTTTCTCAAGAGCTGTGTTCCACATCAGTATATATTCCAGCATGAAAACTGACTTACCTCTAATTATAAGGTGGGAAAGGAGAATTTTTCACTCCTCAAATTAAAAGCCAGAAAAAATGCGAAGTTTTTCTCTTAAACATTATGAGTAAAAATTTTAACTGCTTTTGCTTATTCTCACATGCCAAATGAACTCTGCGATTTTCATTTTGGAATGTGAATTGCCTGCAGATTGACTATGGAAGTGGGGAGCACAGGCATGAAAATCTACTCTTCCAGGTTCCGCCCACATATTTGTTTCTCATGTGTTTTAAAGTCATTTTTACTGCTCTGGGGCCTCAACTTTGTCATTTAGGAGTTGAAAGAGCTCTGTAGATTTCAATGAGTAGACCACAGAAGTTCAGGATTTACTCTACTTATGATTGAGGATGGGAGAATAATTTAATCAGAGATGCTCTATATACCTTTTATGTACAGACTTCTCCCTAAAATATTTTTCTGAGAAAAAATCTCAACCCCTACAATTTCAGATAAAGGTTCTGTGGAAAATAGCTTCCGTGAGGGATTTCTTGTTCTTATGTCATCAGAACTTCTAAAAACTAGAGCTTACTTTATCTTGAACCTTGGTTGGCACCATTGACTGTTAAATTCCTTATTATGGAGCAGTCATAGAGTGACGTTGGCCCTGACACCAGACCTATCCTCTGTGGCACAGTAGAAATATGACGATGAGTTCATGCAGTTGGTTGAGGAGAGAGAAAATGTTCAATAACAATGCTGTGGGGAGTCTAGGCATGCAAAAAAACAAAACAAAACAAAAAAACAAACAAAAAAACCCACAACAAAACAAGTTACCTTTGAATATTCAGAAGGCTAGGAAAGTTTTCAGACCTCCAAAGTCAGTAGATCCCAGTCACCAAGTCAAAACTACCAGTCTAATAAGATGACAAGGGTCCAAGTTTTTTAGAAACTACACAAAGTAACAACATAGCGACTCAAGGACATAAAGACATGGTAAACATAAAGTTTTAAGTTTGTCCACATATCAAATTTATCATAGCACAGATAATGTCAGGGTTCAAAGTTCATAATGTTGGGTTGCAGCACCAAACTGACTATATAATCGTATTCCTATAGAATAAAGAGGAGAAGGATATGAGTAGACATTAGTGGTCTCTGTCACAGATACTGTGATGGTTAATTTTATGTGTCAGCTTAACTGCAGTAAGGATGCCCAGGCTGTCATCACATTGTTTCTAGATGTGTCTGTGGGATTAGCATTTAAATCAGTAAAATTAGTAAAGATTAGCCTCTATTTATGTGGGTGGACACTATGCAATTCCTTGAAGGTCTAAATAGAACAAAAAAAGGTAGAGGAAGGGTATATTTACTTGCTGTTTGAGTTGGGACATCTATTGTTCCCTGTTGTCAGATATCACATTCCCTGTTTTTTAAACCTTCAGACACAGACTGAATTAAATCACCAGCTCTGCTTCAGGTTGCAGACAGCAGATTGGGGGACTTTTTAATCTCTATAATAGTGTGAACCAATTTTTATCAACTCCTACAATAAACCTTCCTATATTTATATTGTATTTGAGAAAATTTATATTGGATAGATAAGTATGTAAAGCCAATAGGAGGTTGTGAGTGTCTATGTGTATGTGTGTGTGTGTTCTATTCCTCTGAAGGAACTTGACTAATACAGATAACTATCTGTAGTTAAGGATCAGTGGTTTCAAACCTAGGGAAAAAAATTGTGCAAAATGTGGGAACAGGAACAGTCTTATTACAAACAAAGTTGATCAACGTCAAGGATGTACTTTGTCTTTTTACTTCATGAAAAAATCTAACACAATATACATCTGAACTTCTTCTATTTTCTTCTGGTAAACATAATTGCTTATAAAACACATTGCATGTAAGTATGTTTATATGTGTATGCATAGAAGCTTCTTTAAAAAATTCTTGAAATTGAATAATTATCATAAGTTAAAAAAGAAAAAAAGATGTGGAAATACTTTTCCATTCGAATGTCTTCTTTTGAGAAGTGCCTATTAAGGTATTTTTTCTATTTAAAAAATCTACATACAAAAATTATTAGAGTTTCTATATGCCAATAGCAACCTATATGAAAAAAATAAAGTAATTCCATTTACAATGGCTACCAAAAGAAATACCTAGGAAATTCGAGGTAAAATATTTTTGCCAATAAAAATATAAAACACTGATAACAAAAATTGAAGGGGACAAAAATTAGGAGAAAGATATTCTGTGTTCATGGATTAGAAGAATTAACATTGTTAAAATGTTCATACTACCCAAAATGATCTATAAATTTAAGGCAATCCTTATCTAAATACTGGTGACAGTCCTACACAGAAACAGAAAAGAAAAAAATCTAAAATACATATGGGACCACAAAATATCTCAAATTACCAGAATAATCTTGAACAAAAATACAAAGCTGAAGGCACAAACTGGGACAATTTTTAAAAGATACTCAGAATAAAGAGGTGCTAAGCAAGTAGTCTCTACTGTCTCATTAGGGAAATTGTGCGTACACACACACACACACACACACACACACACACACACACACACACACTGACAACCTACACAGTAATTCTTTCTAGTTGCTTTAACATGTGTGTCTGGATGAGGAGGGTCTCTATCCTTGAACACTGGAAATTTTCCTATTTTCCAAATGTCTAGACTCTTCAGGCCTTGTCTTGGAGATGTGATTTGAAATTGTTAGTCTCCATGACAAAGCTCTCATGTTTGTCTTCATTAAAATCCTAATGTATTAAAATGAACAAGAGTATTCCAGTTAATAAAATAAATCACGTCCTACTACTCAAAGAAAGGTTTTATTTGTCTTGTTTTGTATTTCTTAAGCATATTCAATATGGATTATATAAATTAATTATACATTAATTTATATTAACTATAACAATAAAATTATAAATTATATAATTTAGTCATATATATCTATATATCTATATATCTATATCTATATATAAATTGTTCCTGTTGTCACTTAACTCTGGGCTATCCAATATCGTCATAGTGTTATTGTCACTGCTTATTTAGAAATATTACTTTCCGCCAGGCTCGGTGGCTCAGCCTGTAATCCCGCGCTTTTGGGAGGCTGAGGTGAGTGGATTGCCTGAGCCCACAGGTTCGAGACCCGCGTGGGCAGTGAGACCTCATCTCTACAATAAATCAAAAAATCAGCCAGGCTGGTAGGCGCGCGCCTGTAATTCCGGCTACTCGGAAGGCTGAGGTGGAAGGATCGCTGCAGCCCAGCAGGTCAAGGCTGCGGTGGTCAGGAGCGGCCACTGCACTCCAGTCTGGGCGACAGAGTGAGACTCCAACTCAAAAAAAAAAAAGAAATATTACTTTCATGAGAGACTTAAAATCACTGAAGATAGAGTTGTGTCTTTCATATCTACTTTTTAGTCATCATATCTAACACAATATTTATAGTAGAGTCACACAAATATTTGTTGAGTGAAGTATTGTGTGACATCACAAAGGCATGGAATTAATGCATAAGTAAATTATATGTGAAACAGAAGTGAAGTGAAACACAAAGTCTATAATTCTCTGTAGAAATAAAACAATTTTTAATGAGAAAAAGGATACAATTGAGATTTCCAAACTTAAGGGTCATTCTCAATAACCTTTGACATTTATTCGAATGTATTGACTTGAAACTTATTGTGCTTTAGCTCACATAGACTACAAAATACCCTTCACCTTCTTTCCTACCTATCAATGTAAGATCCACAAATACCTGGTATACAGATGGAACTCAAGTCATATTTGTTGAAAAAACGAATTGGAGTTCAGTTAGTTATAATTTAATGAGTTCTAAATCATAAAGTTGGAAGGACTCCTCTGAAATGGCATTCCCCAAAATGTGTTGTGCAGAACGTTAGTTCCTTGAACTGCTTTTAAAAAACAAACAATACTCCAATGGGGACCAAGCTTGGCAGATGTAATATGCAACAACTCCCTTAGAGAAGTCTGAGAGAGTCAATGTGAACATAACACATAATAGAAGTTGAAATCTCTTGAATTCCTAATGTGTGCAAGGCACTCTTAAAGATATTACACATATCATCTCACTTAATTTTTATATCAATACTATAGGATCATATTTTATCAGTGTGAAATCTGAGGTACTTATGCTACTGTATCCTATATTAGGCTATACAAAACTATTGAAAATTCTGCCTTAAATTCTGACTTGCTTACCCTAGAATTTTATTAGCCTTTTGTACAGTTAGGTCCCATTACTTTTCCTTTTTCAAGTGTGGCTTCAACATGTTCAGTGACACAAAATGCACATCTTTTAAATAACCTTGCTTATTTGATTAAGTCCCTTTGTGAGATACATGGAAGGAAGCAGTTTATATTGAAACAACTGTCTGAATGATACCTATTTTTTGAAATAAATTAAGGCTTGCCTTATAGTCTAGTATAGGATTAATTTTATGTCTCATAAATATGGAGAAAAATGGGTACTAACTTTTGGATATAAAGTTTTAGGCGCAGAATTTTCTATGTATCAATTACACATTAATTGTGTTATTAACATTTTTATATTTTTGCTAATTTTTTAACCCATCTAAATTGAATAACTTTGAATTTTTCGAATGATCTATCACAGAAACAAAGAACTGAGCGCTACATGTTCTCACTAATAAGTGGATCTTGAACAATTATCATACTACTAAAAGAAAGGAATTGGCAGTAGTGGGAAACTGCCAGGGGAGGGGGGGCACACCTCATCAACAAGGGTACCTGCATAATGAAAATTTGTATACCTAACGCTGAATTGTAGCCCACATATTTAAAATTAAAAAAAATTTAGCCGGGCTCAGTGGCTCAGCCTGTAATCCCGCGCCTTTGGGAGACTGAGGTGAGTGGATTGCCTGAGCCAGCAGGTTTGAGACCCGCCTGGGCAGGCGAGACCTCATATCTACAATAAATCAAAAAAATTAGCCGGGTGTGGTAGCACGCGCCTGTAATTTCGGCTACTCGGAAGGCTGAGGCGGAAGGATCGCCGGAGCCCAGCAGGTGGAGGCTGCGGTGGCCGGGAGCAGCCACTGCACTCCAGTCTGGGCAACGGAGTGAAACTCCAACGCAAAAAAAAAATTTAAAGAATGATTTTTTTACTATTTCTTATAGCATAATTAATTTTTGGTTTACATATGTGAAATAAACTTATCAGGTACATATATGTTTAAAAGGGCTATAATATTCTGACCAAGACTCAAGAATTGTGTGATCATTTCATTGCTCTGTCTACTATTTTTTTTTTTGTAAAAAAAATGATTTTCCAGATATTAATATAGTTTCCCAAACCTTATTTTGTTAGCTATTATCTGTTAAACTTTTTTTTATAAGTCTCAGGATTTGTTTTTTTAATGTCTTTTCTAAACTAAATTTAGATATATTATTGTTTTATTCCAGTTGACAATCTCTGATCTTTTTCATTTTTGTCAATTTAAACTTACACTGAAATTGAATACATTTGAATTTTGTGCTACCATCTTACTTTGTTTTTCTACTTGTTTTCTTTTTTAATTATCTTTTTTTTTTCCTTTTTAGATGAATTGAGTTTAAAAATTTTTTTTACAGAGATGTAGGGTGTAGGTACGGATTAACCTCATAAGTAGGCTGCATGCAGGTGAAATTTGAGCCATCAACTGGCCCTCAATTCCCCAGGTTTGGGACCAGGTATCCTTTGTGTTATGTGCCACCTTCCTCCCTCCCTCCCCTGGCAGTGTCCAGCAACTGCTAATCCCTCCTCGTGCTATTGTGATCAATGTTCACATCTCACTATGAGTGAGAACATGTGATATTCACTTCTTTGCTTTTGTGACAGATCACTAAGTATGATGGTCTCCATCTCCATCCAATTTCTGCAAAATGCATGAGTTTATTCTTCTTTGTGGCTACATAATACTCCATCATGTGTATACACTACCATTTTTTTCCTAGTTCACTTTTGATGGGCAATATGGTTGGTTCCATGCTTTTGATAATGTGAATAGTGTGACTATAAACGTGTATACACACTTGTGTGTACATGGGTGCATAGCTTTTTGATAGAACAATTTATGTTCCTCTGGGTATATTCCCAGGAGGATTGCTGAATTTTATGGAAGGTCAATTTTTAGTTTCCTTAGGAATCACCACACTGATTTCCACAGAGATGAATTAGCTTGCTCTCCCACCAAAAGTGTAGAAGCGTTCCCTGTTCTCCACAGCTGGGCTAGCAAGCAAGTTTTTTTAAACCGTGTTTATTGTTCTACTCTCACTCTTTATTTCATTTTATTTTTTATTTTAGTAGTTTTGAGGTTTTACACTTTATAAATTAAATTTATTAGTATAGTTTAACCAAGTATATTAACTTAATAGAAACTAAGATTTAAATTAATAAATTATTGATTGTCCAGCCCCCTTCATGAAAAAAAAGTAGCTCTGATATCTTTTTTCCAACTTACATAATATTGTTGCCAAATTATTTAGGTTTATCCCTTTTTAAACTTAATATTAATGTTTTATAAGATAATACTTGTCTGAACTTATCTTCTTATTGATCAAAAATACTTTTTATGATCTCACACTGTTTCCATTTAAAATTTCATTTAGAGTGCGATTTAGAGTGTGTTTTAAACTGGTAAATTTCTTGAAGTAAATTAATTTTTTTCACTTAATTCTTGCCATTTTGAGCACATATAATTTTAGATGAAATGTTAAGTTTACTCATTTTCATAAATAATATTTCACTGCACTGTGGTATGAATTGCAAGGGCTGTTTTTCTAACATACTTTTTAAGGCAATCTCTCTGTTTCTCTTTAGCAGTTTTTAATATCTTCTTCTTCTTTTTTTTTTTTTTTGTATTCTGTAACCCATTTTTAAAAATCCTGCTTGGAATATTGTAGGCTTTCTGTGTATATAAATTTATGTTTTATATCAACACTTGGAATTTCAAAATCATTATTTCTTTAAATATTTCTTATTTCAGAGTTCTTCTCTTTTTCTTTTTTTAAACTTTCATCAGAAGTTAGACTTCCTAATTGTGTTTTTTGTATCTCTTTCTTCTTGTTCATTCTTTCCTCCATATCAACATTGATTGCTACATACTATGAATCACAGACTGTACAAAGTAATTTATTATTCAGTTGTATACATTTTACTGATTATGCCACAATTGTTTTTAATTATATTTTTCATTTCTACAAGTTTCCCTCTTAACCATTGTTTCATCATTGTTAAGAATTTCCTCATCTTTATATTTCCATTATTTTGCTCAATTTTGCTACTGTCTATTTTATATCTCATACCACATGTCTTGATTTGTCAATTTTTCACAAATTGTTTTTTATTTGAGTTTCATGAATAGTAGTTTTCCTTCTATACTTGAAATTATGCTTGTTTTTGATCTGTGAGAATCTTTTGGGCCTTTCTTACATAACTTTTATACCAAAGTGGATTTGCTTCTGAATTTTTGCGTTCAGAGTACATCTCCATACAAGTTCTACTTTGACGTCTCTTTACTGTTTTGGTTCAAAACTAAAATCTCATACTCATCTCACTATCTAGGCCCCATTTCCAATATCAATTTTCTTCACTACTATGGTACTGTGAAAATTGACTTTAAACTATACCCCTACCTATATGAACTAGTTCTATGTTCTACATTTCTCTAACTCACAGCTGCTCTATTCCAATCTCCTAGCTTCAAATTCCTTAACTACTCAGGATTCAAAATATTTTGTGGTCACCGAAATACCAGATTCTGATGATCTTTCTGCCAATCTAGTCATATTCCTGAAGACAGATTATATCCAGGAACTAGTTTCATGAAGTAGGAAAATAATTCATAGTTTCTACTCATTTATTATGAGAAAACATTAACTTTTCTTATAAAGATGATTTAAGTGAAAACAAAAAAGCAAAACAGGTATATAGTCATGAAAAGAGTGTTCAATCACAAGAAAAAGAAAAAAAGAAATACTCATAAGATTTGTCTCGAGAACAAATACTAAATCTAGCTCAAAAATAGAACTGCACAGCTCAGGATAGCCTAGTATAGGCTGGGGAAAGTGATTAATAACCAAGCTTAAGACTCCACACAACAAAGGTATAATTCCTCTCACAAAGTATATCTAAGGCACGTCTGTGGAGAATAATATTCTCCACAACACTCAGGAGCCCAATCTGACAGAGATCCTTCCATATTTAAAATGTGATTGTCTTTTTTAACTTGCTGGGAAGGAAAGTCCATGGAAATCTGTTTATTGTTCCTCTATACTTTGACTCAGAAACAAAAAAAATCATTTTGCCCAGATTCCACCGATCAGGACTATTTATATTGCCCTGTCTAACCATAAAGTGGTTGAGTATTGCAGTTTCTCAAAATGCCCCAGAAGTTAGAATAGTCAGTTGATTTGATGGGGTTCCAGTCAAACTCTTAATGGTCATTTTTCAATTATTACAAACATTTTCAAGTTAATCCGGATAGAAAATGATGTCAGAATAGCATAAGGAAACTGGAAGTATAAGCGTAATGATAAATAGTCTAGCACTAAGGTATTTTGGATTTTTAAAAGATTAATAAATTATCATTAAAATATAATATATTGGATTCAAAATATATAAGATAGTGAAAAAATAGTTTTGTTAAAAGTTGAATCAATTTTATAAAACAAATACAAGGTATTATCTTAAATTAATAAGGAAGGACAAGTTAAGTTAATAAGTGGAGCTTAGCCAATTATGCAATAATTTTAGAAACAAAAATCAGTGTAGATTCTCATCTTTTATAAGCATATGACAGGGGACTATAAAAACAAAATTTAGCCGGGCTCAGTGGCTCAGACTGTAATCCCGCGCCTGTGGTAGGCTGAGGTGAGTGGATTGCCTGAGCCCGCGGGTTCGAGACCCGCCTGGGCAGCGAGACCTCATCTCTACAATAAATCAAAAAATCAGCTGGGCGTGGTGGCGCATGCCTGTAATTCCGGCTACTCGGAAGGCTGAGGCGGAAGGATTGCCGGAGCCCAGCAAGTGGAGGCTGCGGTGGCCGGGAGTGGCCACTGCACTCCAGTCTGGGCGACAGAGTGAGACTCCAACTTAAATAAATAAATAAATAAATAAATAAATAAACAAAACCAAAATTTATTTATAGAAAATTGTGTATTTATTCTGGCATGTTTAAGCTTCAATCGCCTTCAAAGTGCTCTGTTTCATGCAGTACACCGATAGAGACACGTTTTCCACAGCTCAAAATAGTTTTTGAACTCGTTGATTTGAATGACTTTTAATGCTTCTGCCATTTTTTGTTTCACCTTTCCACATGGGCAAAAAATTTCTCTTTGAGGACTTTTTTCATCTAGGGAAACATACAAACAAAAAAGTCACTCGTGGTGAGATTGGGCCAATAGTGATGGTGAGACATGGGAGTCCTGATGCTTTTGGTCAGAGGCCACTGAGCACTCATTGTGGTGTGGGTACGTGTGCTTGTAAATCACCCAGTATGAAATGGGCAAAACATATTAAATTTCAAAAAAAAAAAAAAATTCACTGAAACCAAATGCAGCCTCTCACAACAACACTAGCTGATACACTTCCAGGTTCCTGGAACACTTTTTTTTTTTTTTTAGCATAGGAAGCCTGTACCACAGGGGGCCTGCCCTCCAAAAAATAATTTTGTGTTTTTTGTACTATTATATATTTAATATATAATATTAGTTGGATTAAAAATTATCCCTGAAAGTGAATAATATCAAATTGATTACTTGATAGAGAAGATTTTTAAAAATTATACTTACTGCCTGATGCATCAAATAATAGAGAAAATGATTTTAGCAAATAGAAAGTTTTCAAAAATATATCCTTCGAACACTACAAACTTAAAATATAAATACCAAGAAGTAAAATAAATAAAATACATGAAAATATATACAATTAAAGGATCCTAAATAAAGCATCATTATAGAATGAAGTGAAACATTGTACTTTACAATGGGGCAAACAACTAAGAAACAAGTACAAATAAAGGAAATGTGAATTGGTAGTATTATTAGCTATTGTCATAAAATAAAATATAAAATTCTTAGCTAATGAATAGCTAATAAATGTTGAAGAAAACATTAAAACTCACCAGCATATTAAAGATGCAAACTTCTATTTTGAATCACTTAAATTATAAAAGCTCAGATATAATAATAGTCCAAGAAAGTACACAATGTATTAATATGGACATTTAAATTAGCATAGGATTTTATACATATAAGTAATTTAAATTGATCATCCTTTTTGTGTAGAAATTCTACTTATTTTTAATTTAATAAAAGAACATAATTTAAAATATGAAAAAGTCTGATTTACAAAAGCATTTATTTCATTATACTTATAATTACAAAAAAAATTTAAATAAGCTTTAAAAATTAGAGAAATCTTTATAGCATTACATCTACACAGTAGAATATTACATGATCATTAAAAGTGTAATAATATATTTTTTATTTTTTGCAGTGACCAAGTTTCATTATCTTGTCCAGGCTGGTCTTTAATTCCTGGGCTCAAGCAATCTTCCCACGTCGGCATCCCAAAGTGCTAAGATTACAGGCTTGAGCCACCGTACACAACAAAATTGTAAGAATTTTTAAATTGTAGACTTAAAAAATTAACTGGAAAAAATATATATAATATACATAATGGTGATCATAACTGTGACAAACATTAAACATCTACAAGAAATACATAAAATGAAAACTCGTCAATGAGGCTAATCATTTTCATAAAGTTTAACATTCTTTACATTTGTAAATTTACCATTGTATCTTTTGATTTGTTACATTAAGTTTAGCCTACGGCTGCCTTCTTATGTATTTTAAGTTCAGCCTGCCTTCTTATGTATTTTAAGTTCAGCCTAAATGTTTCTTCAACACTGTTAACTGCAACCTAACTGGGCATGAAAACGGACTGTAACCTACTCATGTACCTATCACTGAGTTTTGACCAATCAATGGCAGCTTACTGTTCACACCACGTTCAAACATGGCAAACGCCAAGCTGCAACCATCCACCTATTTCTGTCTCTCATTTATGTTTTCTGTACATCACTTTCCTTTTTCTGTTCTTAAATTTTCTTTGACCATGTAGTGTCAGAGCCTCTCTGAACCTGTTCTGGTTAAGGGATCACTTGATTTGAAAACCTTTTTTGATCAATTGAACTTTGTTAAATTTAATTTGTCTAAGGATTTACTTTTAACAGATTAAAAGATAAAATGTTTCTAATTTTTAAGTAGAACTAATCATTAAAAATAATATTTTAGATTTAGTTTTTGTAGTTTGAGAAAGAGTGTCCTGAATTGCTCTCTTTTTCACCATTCTCCTCTTGGTATAACCTAAGAGTTTATTAGTTTTTTTTGGAATTGCTTGATTCTATAGACATATCTTAAGCTTTCAGTAAATTGAACACAGTGTTTTGTCTCTTATTTTGCTTTGTCTCTGTATTTACTTTCTTTGTTGTCAATTAGAGTTGTAAGAAGATTTTTTTTTTCCTGGTACATTAAGTAATTAAGTTGTTCATTAACTTTTTGGTATATTATTTCTAATATTCTGTTATAAGTGATATCAAGACAATAAAATAGTTTATTAAGTATCTCAAAATCTACTTGAAGATGCTCTAGAAATTTGAGCATAATGTAGTGAATGGTGAGAAAGTAGCTGTATACAAAGTTTGGGAGACTTAATTGAAAACTTGGGAATGTAAATGGTGGTAGAATTCCTTCCTCCATTCTGCAACCAGATCCAAGGATGCCTTCAATGATGGCCTTGCCAGATATCATAAGCGACTGCACGGCTTCCCCTGCAACATAAAGCAAACTGTCTCATTACTGGAAAGTTATAAAAACTATAAAGCTTATCCTCAAGACACTGGTTTATTCCTAGGCACTCTTTTTTGAGATAAGCGTTTTATTTCATTATCCCCCCCAAAAAAATAATAAGCTTGAGACATTATCTCCAATAGCGTCTATTACTGCATCTTAAATGACTGACATCCCACAGAACTTGAATTTTTCTAACTTAGTCTTCTTTATTTTCTTTCTCTTCTGGTTTCTTTATCCTTGCTCTCATTTTCTCAAGTCCCTGTAACTTCCTTCTCCTTTCTTCAAATAACCACTGCTGCTCTTTCTGGATACCTCAACATTTCATGAACACTTCACTTGTGTATGCACTTCATTAGAGAAGGTTTTGAGATAATACAGGGACTCCACATCCCAGTGAAGAGCATAAACTGTTTAATATTAAATATTAGTCCACTTCTCTCTTAAAATTATTTTGCTACCCTGCTGTGATATATTTGTCGTTGTCAAATTTTCACTATAATCTCATAAACATGTATTTCCATGGAGAACTATTCTCCTTTACTTTGCACCCAGAACTTTTCACCATCCCTTTTCTCTCCTCAGGTATGTGGATCTCCCCAAATCATTTTTCATTATCCACCAGCAGAAAACAACAATGCAGGAGTGTCTTTCATTATGTTCTTCAAATATAGCTTGCTTCCTCAAACACTGGCAGTCTCTATAAGCAGAAATCTATTCTACTTTGTTCCATAGCAAATGCCAATTATAACACAAGTTTTCTTTCTTGTTAAATTTGTAATGAAATCTAATAGGCTACCTTGTAGCTCTCCCTATGATTCAAGGTGCATATTCCAGAAAAGTTGGGATTGTATTTGAATTCTCTTCTATTCAAGACATGTTTGGTTATGGGATACAATTTCTCCCTTATCCCTAGCCATTAGAAATTTTTAGCTCTTAATTTTTCTTTCTTTTTTTCTTTTTTCTTCAAACTAAATACTCCCTGAATGTCAACTAGCTCCCTATTCTTTTGTCACCCCTTTCATATTTCCCTGAATTCTCTACAATTAAGCCTTTATTAAAACACAGTAAATAAAAATAAAAGTGGTAGTCAGATAAAATCTTGCCATAAATAATAGTGGCACAAATTCTATAATTAAAGGATGTTTTACATTTAGTTCAAATGAAACCAGAGTAAGTGACACCTTCCATGTGGTGTATGAGCTGAATGAGGAGAGTTATCAGATTTCATGAATAAAACTAGAGGACACACAGTTAACCTTAAATTTCAAATCATCAACAAATGATTATTTAAGTATGTCCCATGCCTGTGTTTTATTTGGTAACCTTACACATGAGGTGATCCCAGTCTCTTTAGTCACTAGGCAAACCCATGTGAGCTGCTACAGGCAGAAAAGATTATGGGCTTATATGAGGGAGAGAAGAATTTTAAACAGCTATTCCTCACAAAAAATGAATTCAGGTGTCTTGAGAAGCTGGAAGCTTTAAAAATCCTAATTAATTCCTGCCCCTTCATTTAATTTGAAAATAGTGTCAAGAAACCAAATGGGGGTCAAAATAGGAATTTAGGAAATGCAATTTATGCCACTGCCAAAATAGAGCTTACCTCTGAACTAAAATTATCTGGACCTTTGAAGTGGAGTTATATTGGTCAAGAATCATCTGCTTGTAAAAGATAACAATAAAAACAAAGACAACAAAAAGCCCTCAAATTCAATTAAATTGGTTTAAACAACAACAAAAAAGGAATGTGTTGACTTATTCTATTGAAAAGCATAAAGCTAGGCTTTGTTAGTAGGTGGGCATTATACTCCAACTTGTATTATCTCCCATGTCAGTTTTAGTTGCTTTGTTTTCATCTTATTAAGGTAATATTTTAAGCCTGCAGTGAAAAAATAACCAGCAGAAACTTTAAGATTATAATCTCGTCTTTAAACAAGTTCAGGAGAAAAAGCGTATTCTTCTCCTAATTTTTCCAGGAAAATTCCAGAATTGAAAAGGCATGTGTCTATTACAAGTTCATGCCCCAAAACTAGCAACTATGTCCAGGGGATTGAATAAGCTAATGAGCTATGTCAAGTCCTGAAACAAGCTTCAAGATGATCACACCAGAATACAGAGACTGAGACTGGGGAGAGGTATTCAGAAGAGAGAGCATAGATTCTGGGAAGACAAAAACAAGAGATGCTCACTATCAGGAACAAAACTTAGCTACCAACCTTGTAGGTGTGGTGCCTTTAAGATGAGATGAAAATTTGTCCTCTGCATATTTCTTTGTGTCATGTATTGGATGACCTAGAAACATACCACATCTTCATCATTTGCATTAATCATAAGTGAGAAAACACTTTGCTTTTCAGTGGTTAGTGGAACCCTTGAAAAATCTATCCTATTAGACAGATTTAATGAGAGAATGAACAAGAGGCTCATATATGCTATCTCAAAAATCAGATGAGACAGTACTTTTTCCATGAGAAAGACCTAGTTTAGCTTGGGGGTATGGGGTTGTTCCTCCATGACTCTATTCATTCACAAAAAAAATCAAGAGCCCCAGTTTAAGCTAAACACATATCAGTATCTTCCTTTGGTTATATTTTATTCTAGGTAGAGTAAGAGAGAAATTAGACTCTAAACTGGGGCCTGAGTCACGGATTGAGCAATCCTAGAAGGCCTTGAGACAAGCATGTCCAAGGGCTACTATGGGAAGCGTGAAGTTATATCTGGCTTGGCTAAGAGGTTAAATATAGTCAGAAGCAGCTTAAAGACAGACCACTGGGACAGAGACCACAGGCACCAAATGATTTGTTTTATATTAAAAACCAGATGTTTAATTATTTTACATTTCTAGTCATTTACTTAATTTGAGTCTCCATAAGTCTCTTAAGGTAAATGACAGAGACTAAAAGCCCATCCCATTAAATTCTATGAGTAAAATCCTCATATAGGGCTAGAATTAAGGTCAGCATTATCCATCGTTGATTCACTGCTTTGTAAAATATAGTAATTTTTGTAAGTTTGGGGGGACATTATTTAAGAACAAATTTTAGCCATTAATCACATTTAAAACAATCAAAGAATAAATTGGAGAGTATTTTCATCCCTTCCAAACAATGTATCCCCTGGTGTAGCTTGGAAGTTTAACTGATTAACAGTATTGGCATAATTTGTATGGTTTTCCTTAAACATAAAACAACATCCTTTAGAGTTTTTTAGATTTTTTCCTACCTTATTTTAAAACAATTAATTAGTGAGTTATCATAAAAACAAAACAAAATAAGGGAACAAATCTGTATGAAAATCGGTAACGCAAAATGAGAAAAAGTCAGGAGTTGACTTGAGAAGGCACTGCATGGTTGAGACCTGTATTTAAATAAGACAGTCTACCATATCATGCTCTCCAATTTTAACTCTGCAATCCCAGACAAGTTACCACTTTCCTTAGCATCTATTTCCTTATCTGCATATTCAGGCTTAACAATAATGTTAGTTTTATGAGGATAAGGGCAATACACGTACATTTTAATTATAAACTGTAATGCACTGATGGCCCTTAGAAATTAGTAGAATTTCAATCTTTAGTCTATTTGCATATGAAAATCAAACTTATTTTCTTTATTTGCTCCATTATAAAAATTGATTTAAACTACTTTAAAGAGGAGAGACACTTTTGCATGTTGAATAGAAAATGGATTTCCCCCTATAGAAGGATGTCATTTGGTCATGTTCTAGAGCTAGAGTATTCTCTGAATTCGAAGATGAGAAGTAAATGTTCTGATGCTAATTTATGGACAAGATTTAAAAGGAATTTATTCTTCTTGTTGTACAGCTATGGAAGACTTCCAATTAACAAAAGGCAAGAATATATCCTTCAGGTTGGAGGTATAAAGATATAGGTGCGTTAAGTCAGAGGGGTTTGGAAGACAAGAAGGAAGAAGGATCGAGAAACTGCAGTGTGATGAGGGGAAATGCCCTTGGAAAAAGAGCCTTAAAACCTTGTTAAACCTCTCTTTGTAAAAGGCTGGCTAAGAAAAAGTCTCTTGCAAGGGAAACTGGTTGCAGTCCCAGAAGGTATTAATAGATAGCCTGGAGCGCTCACTGATTGTGCTGTTTGTACATCAATAGAAAATTAACATCACCTGAACTAAAAACCTGGGTCAGTCGACCATCCAATCTTTACATGATTAAGGACTTCTGCTTGTGTGCACCAAGCCTTCTGGCTCTCTAGCTGCTAAGTAAGAGTCATGTGGTTTAAGTCATGACTTGTCACAGTTTTACAATTTCCAGCTACCCTGCGAAGATGTCTTCCTACAGTGCTCTAGAATGACTATTAAGGCACCATGCCTCTTGCCCTGAGACCCAGCTGAGATTGTAATAGAGAAGGAAAGTAGCCTTCTCTATTATAATAATAATTAAAATTACTATTACTTACTAAAGATGATGAGTGAAGTTTTGTCAGATAAGCCTGCAAATAAACATAAAATTTAACAGTGACTCTCCTAGCAAACAAGAAAGCTGTTGTCTTACACACACACACACACACACACACCCCAAAATGCCCTGAGGAAGAAATCGTTTCCTCAAGTTAAATCTGATTCTAGCCTTGTGTTTCTGTGTAAAACAACAACAAGTCAGTAGTGTTAATATCTAATTCCTTTTATGACTCCAAATAGCTGGTGGTATTCTAACAAAAGTAAGGTACCAAGCTTCCATTTCATATCTTTAGAAAATTAACTTTCTTTCAAATTTAATTTAGATGATCATATATACAAAGGACAATTTAAAAAAATCTTCAAACACTCAAAAATAAAATCTGTATATATATTGTAGGGAAGGAAAAATATTTAAAAATTGTAATACTCAATTTATATCAATAACAAAAGATGAATACAAGTCACGTTTGACTTCTGCAATTACAAGTAGTTACCATCAGTGCACAGATACTTCTGATTATGGCAAGCATCACTTAACTCCTCTTAAATTGTGTATGCAAGTCAGGCTTGGTGGCTCAGTCTGTAATCCCGTGACTTTGGGAGGCTGAGGTGAGTGAATTGCCTGAGCCTGCGGGTTCGAGACCCGCCTGGGCAGTGAGACCTCATCTCTACAATAAAATCATAAAATCAGCTGGGCGTGGTAGCGTATGCCTGTAATGCCGGCTACTTGGAAGGCTGAGGCGAAAGGATCACCGGAACCCAGCAGGTCAAGGCTGCGGTGGCTGGGAGCGGCCACTGCACTCCAGTCTGGGTGACAGAGTGAAACTCTAACTCAAAAAAAAAAAAAAAAATTGTGTATGCATTTATTGGAACCCCCAGTATATCCTCTGCATAATTATTATTTAAAACGATTTTTTCCCTAGTGCTACTGTTGTATAGATCTGCATATTAGAAGAATTGAATATCACAATGAGCATCTCTGAAAAAAACAATTTCATACAAGATGCAGAATATTCTTCATGGGGACAAGTTTTAAAATCTTCATTCTTGATAAAAAGCTAAGAACAAAATTTTAAAAATTGTTAGGTCTAGGAAAGTATTTCTAAAGAGACCTGAAAGAAAATGACACAGAGGTGTTGAATTATCTGATTTTTGAGGAAACTTTTTTAAAATTCAGAATCTTTATGTTCATGATTAAAATGGGCATAAGTATACATACATATATGAGTGTGTATATATATTCGCATATACACATATGTAAATCTCTCTCTCTCTCTCTCTTTCTCTCTGCGTGTGTGTGTGTGTGTATGTGTGTGTGTGTCTCTTTCTCTCTCATCTGTGAGAAAAAAGAAAGCTCCTTCTACTGTCTTTTGTTATTTCATATACGACTTGCCAACGTACCAGGTGTCCTTCCAGCCACAAATATATTGAGTGCCAACAAAAATGAAAATGCCTTTTCACAGCTGAATCTTTAAGCCAGCAACAGCCAGTTCTAGGGACTTTGGGGAGTTTCTCAGGCAGATTTGTTCTTCATGAAACACTGGATACTGACATTTGAAATAAAGTGACGTTTCTTCAGATTTGTGGCATCAAATAAATGTGCATTGAGTTGAGTCCGATTTCCATAGCTTTCATCACATTGCATGTAGTAGAGAAACTGGAACTACAGAAAAATCACTTAAAGAAAAAGAAACCAGACAAACAGGCATACTCTTATACCTAAGAGGAGTTTCATTTCTCTCTTCTCCTCTCTGCTACATAGTTGGAATCCAGCTGCTATTACAGATAGAAAAACACCACCCGTGAAAATAGAATAAAAAATGTGAGGCCAAACATCTCCAGCGCCCAGTCCTTCTAAACTTGCAGGAAATTGATCATGATTACATGCATCTGATCTTAATGGATAGTCCCTGTTCTGAACCCCAGAGAGAACGGCCAAGAAAGGAGAGGAAAAAAGCAGCTCAAGATCTCTGCCAAAATGCCAAAATGCCCTGAGGAAGAAATCGTTTCCTCAAGTTAAATCTGCAGATGATTTTAGCCTTGTGTTTATGTGTAAAAAAAAAAAAAAACCAAAAAAAAAATCAGTAGTATTAATATCTAATTCCTTTTATGCCTCCAAATAGTTGGTGGTATTCTAACAAAAGTAAGGTACCAAGCTTCCATTTCATATCTTTAGAAAATTAACATTCTTTTAAATTCCATTTAGATGATCATACATACAAAGAACGATTTTTAAAATCTTCAAATACTCAAAAATAAAAACAGAGAATCTATGAATATAATATTATGAATCTAGGTTACATAAACTTATCAGTTAATCCTTCCAAAATGTTAGGTATTATGAACAAATATAATTTTTTCAAGCCAAGTTTATATTTACCAAATTAAGTGATTGGCACTCTCTTGAAAAAATGAAAGTTTCCAGATCAGGGAGACTATTCATTATGAATTCTTCCACTTGGGGACTAGAAAGGATTTGTTGTTGTTCTCTTATAATACCTCTTGTTTTTATTTTGGCTGCCTGGGGATAGTGGACAACAATAGTGGACATATTCCTTCAGTATGCTTTGCGCTGCACGGAATGGGTAGGGGCATATAAATTGTATTAATGCAGGCTATAGTTTGAACCATTTTGCTCAAGAACACTAAGAAAAATAAAATAACATCCTTTTAAAAGATAATTACTTTTTAGACAAGGAAAATAATTAGAACTAATGGCCCTAAAAGAAAATGTCTCTGTTTATAACCTAGATAGAAAATGTGACTCAAAGTTGTTTCATTGTTTGTTTGTTTCCCCTGCATATGACAGTCCTCGGGATTTGGACTTTTTCTTTCCTGAGTCCCAGAAAAGTGTGTTTAGAACTTGAACAAGAAAATGAGGAAAATGATCTTGTGACACAGTGGGGGCACGAATGTTCTAGTGGCAGCTGTGGAAGGGCGGGACAAGACCTTGAGAAGTTCCCTGCAGTGGGAAATGAATTCAGATTTTCTAAAAGCAATAATATTTGACATATACCTTAAAGTTGTGTGTTGTTTGTGCTCTATTCTCCATTGTTTCCAAATGTTCACTAAATTAAGATTATAAATTAAACGCTTGTGTCCTGGATGAGATAGTGGAAGAAAACAAATTTTAAAAATTTTAGCTCTGGGGGTGACCAGCAGTAAAGTTGGGGGAGACTGCTGAAGGATAAAATAGCTACGATTATTTCAACATGAATTTGTTTGATGTGCAGATATACATATATATATTAGCAGTACATATAATTTCAAATATTATGTACTGCTCTTCAAATGGGGGCAGCATGGAATCACAAGACAGGGTCAAACTGAAGGGTAAATATTCAGGCTCTAAACTAGAGACATAATTCCCAGCTTGATGTTCTCCCTTAAATCACATAGGGCCTTTCAGATAATATATATGGGAAAATCTGATTCCATCCCATATACTTTCTTAAACTTACAGCATAAAGAATTGTATCTCTCAAATCACCAGTTCAAATTTAGGCCAGGCTGCTAAAAGTATGCTTTAAGAGAGATCCTATTTTCTGATTAGGTCTTAGTGGAAGAGTGTGCGTATCCCATCACCAATTCATCATGTAACTACCTTACTAAAGAATTTTTTGATCTTAGAAAAAAGAGTTAGTACATTCAATGACTGTAGAGTTTTCTATTAGAAAGTCTCAGTTGGATAAACATCATTGTAAGAGAAGATCGCATGAACAGAATTGTATAGTTTTATTGATATATAAATAAATTTTATTTATTTTGGAAGCATTCTTACCTATTGTTTCTATAGAACTTTCTGATATTGTCAACTAAAATGTGTAAATATTGTATCAATATAAGTAAAGATTTCTTTCTTTTTTACTGGATCAAAACACATCCAAATAGAATTTAGGGGATGTTATAAGTAAAGCTGAGGAATTTGTTATATTTTATTATTTCAAATAGTGTACTGCAATACTAATAGAGCATTATAGTGTATAAAGGTGACTTAATACCATATGGCACTTTCTACAATAATTCTTTAAATTTTGCTGTTAGAAACAATAAGTTTTTATAGTAAGAACCACCAATGTTGGATCATATTATGTAGATTTATCCTGACATTTGAGTCTACAGGAGGCTTTCTTAAAGCTAAGTTGATTCATTGTCACATGAATATATAGAAATAGAAGAAAAAAGTAATTTTTTCAACACTTGGTGATAGACTTCATTGCAAAATTTAATATTTACATTTGTAGTAGTAACTTTATGGGAAATCACTGAGTTTGGCAGTAATTCCAATAATTGTCTCAACTTCTGAAAGCAATGACTTCTTTCCCAAAAGCAAAGTCTTCTTTATGAAATGATTTAGACCCTTCCAGTCACAGTTACAGACCCCCTTAAATAAGCTTCCCATTTTTGCTTAAACTGGCTCAAGTTTGTAAACATTGAATATCTTAACTAACTGGGAGCAGAGAAATAGTTGATATGAGTCCAATTTCTATAGTTTACCAAAGAATCATGCATTCAGATTAAGAAAACAGAATACAACTAGAAAAAAATATATATCTTTACAAAGAAACCAGCCCAGAAGTTATGGAGAGAACTTGGAAATTCACAATATTATTTCTGTATTTGAGTGAATATTAAAACAACACATCTTCCATGTTATTCTATTTGAAGACATAATCCGGCTTGGATCTATGCTAAACATGTGGATATGACCTAAAGCAAGTCAAATAGAGGATACATGGATGAGAATTTTTGTTGACTCATCTGAAAAGCCTGGAAAACCTGAACTACATATAGCACTACCCTCTCATTCAATTATTTTCAAAGTTCTTTCTGATCATTCCAGGGGTCCTTAACCTGAAGCCACATAGCATTTAAGGTAAATATAATATGTGTCAGATTTGAATGTTCTTTCTTGTCTTCAGGATTTGTACATGTGTTTTCTCTGCCTGGAATATCTTCCTCCAGTCTGCCCTGCCTCTTTTTACCTGGCTAGTTCTATTAATTGTTGGGCACAGAGTAGGCCTACCATGAACGAATACGCCAATTAAAAAGAAAAAGAATTTTCATTTAGACATAAATCACTAGTTGTCTTTAGTCCTGCCTGTCACATGGCTTCTTCACTGACCTTAGCTTGTCATCTCAGGCAGTTCTTCTGTCCCAACACACACATATATACACACACAAATATATATACATATACATGCATACATATACACACATATATAATACATCAAACATATATATGATGGTTGTACTCATATATAAAACATATCTATAATATAAAACATATATAGATAACATATGCATGTATATGCCAGGTAGTTGTACTCAATATTGGATAATTGAATTAAATTGATTCTAAAAATTATATCTGCCTATTAAGGGGAATGGCTATCTTTATTTATTGACAAAATATTACTATACGCTATTTGTTGCTGAGTAACAAATTATATTAAAACATGGCAGCTTAAAAGAACAATAAGTGATTATTCTATCAAACAGTTCTTCTGTGTCCAGAATTCTGCATCAGCTTAGCTAGATGGTTCTGGTGCAAGGTTTCACGTAAGATTATATTAACGATATTAGTCAAGAAAGCAGGACCTGAAGGCATGACTGGGGCAGAGGATCTTCTTCCAAGATGGCTTACTAACATGGCTGGCAAGTGGATACCTGCTATTGGTAGGAGGCTGCATTCCTTGTCATGGAGACCTTTAAAGTCCTCGTGATAGCTGGTTTAGACCTTTAAAGTCCTCGTGATAGCTTAAAAGTCCTCATGATAGCTGGTCTTGGTGGCTGGCTTCCTCTAAAATGAGTGATACAATACAGCAAGTAGATGTCACAATAGCTTCTATGTCATAGTCTAGGAAGGCATACCATCATTTCGGCAATATTTTATTGGTTACACAGGTCAGTTGTAATCACTGTGAAAGGAATCACACTAGGGTACAAATACCAAGTGAGAGTTATCATGTGCCATCTTGGAGTCTGGTTTTCATATAAGTTGACAAATCAGGTTCCCGTGGTAAGTGTGTAGGGGAAAGTTTTCTCATACAAGACCCCCTCCCAACTCCATAAATACTCACTTTTGTCAAATATGCAAAACGTACTGCCTAATTTTCTGACTGTAACAATAAAACACTCAAAACAATACATGTAGAGTATTGCAAATATCTGACCAGGAAGTTATTGTTCATCATTTACTATGTACACATGGCAAAGACCTATGTGTGTACATTTGTGTATGTGTGTCATAATGCTCGGATACTTTTGCTACAAGATGGGAACTATCCTACTGCATAATGCACCAACCATTTTCTCCTCACTATGTGTTATAAAAATAAATATATAAGTAGATTCATAGCCTCCCCCTCAACAAAAAAGCTCTCCACATATAAAACAATATAATTGGGTATATTTTATACTTTTTAACTGATTTGTGGTATATAGAGAAATATATACAATAATCTCTCTTTTGATCTTCTGTCGCTCATACAAAGTAGGATTTTCCAGTATTAAAAAAAAAAGGGGGCAGGATCGGGAACACTTGTCACTTTAATGTTTACCTTTACATTTAATAGGACAAAACAAATATCTCTTTGTTTTTACAGGAAGCAGGTTACCTAAAAAAAAAAAAAAGAAAAATAGACCTTAGTCCAGGAAACATATGCCTATACTTTTTTCTTTATTGATCACTTGTATTTTTTTAAGTACTTTATCTTCCTAAACTTGGTGAGATACCCAGATGTCTGGGTCTGCAGTTTTAATTTCTCCATGATTATAGTGGAGTTTTGGGGAGTAAATTGTGGCTACTGAAATGTGATTTAAGCCTTCATCAGTGCTTCTCAATTCTAATGACAAAATTACTATCAACTACAAAATAGAGGTATATTCTAAAAACTTGGTAAATGAAAGTAATAATAATAATAATAACTTTGTAACATTATAAAACTTTTGTGAAAATGTTTTAGGGTTATGACTGATTAATTTACAATACAACTTAATGCTATTTAAAAAAAATACAAAGACAACATATTCAAATAACTGCTTTAAAATGAATATTTTTGCAATTTAAACGTTTCTCAAAAGTCAGGAATATACTACACAGGCACTAAGTCCTAAACTCCGAGTGAATTACATTGATTATAATGAATGGTGTTCTTTATTGAATACAATTTGGAATAAATATAAATTATATATATTCATAAAAGTTATGTTTATACCCTTTGGGCCAGTAACCAGATGAAACCAATTGTCATTCTCATTAAATCACAAAATAGAAGTCAC
The DNA here is from genome assembly GCF_000164805.1 of Carlito syrichta. NCBI lineage: Eukaryota > Metazoa > Chordata > Mammalia > Primates > Tarsiidae > Carlito > Carlito syrichta. The sequence goes on along the minus strand of NW_007051068.1, from coordinate 139,090 downwards.
TTTGGTAACAGAGAACAAAATTATCATCATGTACTTTGTCTTTTGATGTAAAAAGATGTTTTATTTCTTCTCATATGCAATAAGAGAAAAAATTAAACCTCGCTAGTACTTCCTTAAGTATTATCGGTATAAGACAAAGTGACATAATTAAAAACAGCAGTAATGTATCATGTTAAATGCAAGTACAAACAAAATCTTGGTGCCTACTAGACAACCAATAATCATTTTTTTGAAAAATCAACAATATTTTATTTATTTAGTTCAAAATATTGTTTATTGATGACAGTGTATGATTATTGGGTGAATTAAGCTTTAGGAAGCATCTTAAGTGGTTGCTGTTTAAATATTTGTTTGTTGATGAACAACATGCTTCTTTTCTTTCATTTTGTTACATTGAGGACTGTGGAGAGGTGAAAAGAGTGTGGTGATGAGTGCTAGTCAATCGCCAAGTTTCTTTCCCTACTGGCCCCTAAGGTGGGCCATATTTTTCAAACCCTCTTGCAATTAGGTGTGATCGTATACCAGAATCTAGCCTATAAAATGTTAGAGGCTAACTCATTGTCTACTGCTCCTAGAACTCGCGCATTAAAAAATTCTCTTACAATCTGTTCTGCGTGCCCTTTTAATCTTCACTAGGTTAGTTATTGTAGAAACCACCTACTGAAAAAGACAAAACCAAAGGTGAGATCTGGCCCTTAAAATCATCACCTGAAGGAGGACCAGGAACTCAAACCAAGAACTCAATTTTAGATTTCATTCGGGTGAGGAGAGAAATAAACGTATTGAGTTAAACCTCTAAGATTTAGCATTTTATCTGTTATAGCAGTAAGCAATTCTCTAATCAAATGGTGTAAGTTTTATATTTTATTTTTAAGTCTAAAAGTGAGCTAATAAAAATCCGGAACAATGCTTTGGCATTTTCTGAACATTTTGTTTTTCTTTGCCTAATTCTAATTAAGTTTAAATTAAGCTTATAAGGAACTGTCAAGTATTTGGGAGCTATTGGTTCAAATAAAGTAGAATGGGAAAACATGACCTCTCTGTTAAAACAGCATGCTTATCAGTATGAATATTTTAAAAGATGAAAGCAAGTCATGTTTACAGCATTCTCTCTTATTTAATGAGACCAAAAATAATATTGAAGTAGGAGTTCCACTGTCCTTTTTAGCTTCCTCAAAATAACATATGTCCTTTAATTGCATATATATATTTGCTATGCATGTTGAGAGGCTTCGACATTTTTATGGGAATAATGATTAAGATCTGTGAGTACATGGAGTACTTGCTGCCAGAAAAATGAAGTGACAAGAAGGAAAGTGACCTGAAGTACTTCAAAATATAATCTCTTCTTTATTTTGAGAACATTGTGAAAATGGTAGCTTATCACACTGCAGCTAACTCAGAGATGTAGACACCTACTCAAATTAGATGTATAGAAGAATAAAGGACTAGAGCTAAGGCAAGAGTTATTGCATCTAGAACAGTCTCAGATTTTTTTTTCTTTTACATTTTACAGCAGACTAGGCTATTATTTCCAAAAGCCTTCTCTATCTCCATATCTTCCTGGTTAACAAGCTTCAGTTTGTTCATATATTAGATTAAGAGTTATTGATCTGATTGAAAATAGACTTATCCCCTTTTTACCAGATAAATTAGATGTGTTTGTTTGTTTTAATTTTTTGGAGGCAAGGTCTTGCTATGTTGCCCAGGCTGGCCTTGAACTATTGGCTTCAAGCAGTCTTCTTACTTCAACCTTCCAAAATTCAGGGATTACAGGCATGAGCCGCCATGCCTGTCATTAATGAGTTATTAATAAGTCAGCTGGGCGGATTCTGGGGAAGATTTTTGCCTCCCAATAAAAAGGAAAGTCATAAGGAGAAAATCTCTGCTGAACATCACTCCTTTTCTTTCTTCTTCAACTGAGTGAAAAGGACACAAAGCTTGGGGCTACTACAGCCAACTAGCAACCCTGACAGAACAATCAAGAGGATGCCAGAAATGCCATCCAGGGCTCCCACTCTCTCAATGCCATGACCATTTAGAAGCAATGCTAGTCACAGCTGATCATGGACTTTCAGGAATTTGGAGAGAAATCCTGTATTTTAATGCCACTGGAATAAATGTGATGGGTGTTCTACCATCCCTGCCATATTCCTTACCACTTTAGAGTACCCTGGCCTGATTTCCAATTGACAACACCACACTTGTGTTAATTTTGCTAAGCACTTCTTTAGCCTTCCAGAGCCTGCTTTGCCACTCAGTTAGCAAAAGTGTCTGGGGAACTTTGCCATACAACCCCAAGAGCAGGCCTTGACCAATGACAGAGGCAGGTTTTGTGTAAATACTTCAGCTGGATCCCTTGGGTGGAGCATCAGTTGGCACTCCCGATAGCAACAGTCATATTGTTGCTTCAAAACAACCCTCGCTGGCTGACTTCCCATCCTGGTATCATTTCCTAAATCTTTTATTGGTGTTTTCTAGAATCACCTCCAAAATAAACGAAGTGTACTCTAACCCTGGCTTCAGGGTGTGCTCCTGGGAAAATCCAAAGGAAGACAGCTTTTATGATTTCTCTGTTAATGATTAAAGATATGCGTTTCCAATATGATTTTATTTTTAGAGTTGTAAAGGTTCCTTCTAGCAATTGACATTATTAAATATAATGTAGTATGTTCAAGTTTCTTTTCCTCATAATTTTAATTGTGATATGATCTTAACTGCACACTTGATTCATAATTAAATGTGTATTTGTTATCAATATAATTAAAGATTTTGTTTAAAATGGCATTTGGCTAGCCTCCCCTGATTAAACTTCCTAATTGTCCACTAAAATACTTTTGAAATAAGAAAATAAATTTTAAAAAAGATGGGAAACAAAGAAAATAAAATATCAATAAAATGTATACTTACAACTCACCCCCTGACTCTTGAAAGAATTGTCATTTATTTGTAGTAAGTTGCAGATGAAAGTTAATTTTAAAAAATAAAATGTATAATGTTGCCTAGGGCTCTCATAACAAATTACCACAAATTTAGCAGCTTGAAGCAACAGGTCTATATTCTTTTAAAGTTCTGGAAATTATAAGTCTAAAAATAAGGTGTTAGGAAGGTTGCTCCTTTTGAAAGCTCTGGGGCGAATCCGTTCTCTGTCCTCTAATCTTCCAGTAGTTGCCAGAGATCCTTACTTTATATCTCTACTTCTTTTTCCATAGTCTTCCCCTGTGAGTCACCATGCAGCAATCTCATTTCCCTTACTTTTTAAAAAACTCTAGTCATTTCATTAAAGGCCCCCTAAATTCAGGATAATATCATTCTGAAATCGTTATGTTATCTTCATTACAGCTGCAAAAAACACTTTCCAAATAAGGTCATATTTGGAGGTACTGGGAGTTAGGATTTAGACATAACTTTTTTGGAGGAGACAATTCAACCCACTATAGCAGAACTTAAAGGTGAATTTAAAGGTGAATCCAAGGCAGAAAACAACTACATATATATAGTGGGAGATTAAATAAATGAGCAAATGATAAACTAGAGATAGGCTCTCCCAGAGGCAGAGAAAAGAACAGAGTGCTGATGTAATAAAGACATAACAGCTATCCTTGAATTGTAAGAGTATCCAAAGGCGTGCACAGAAAACATTTAAAACAGAAATAATACTCGTGGACATAACTGAAGAAGAATTTTCTTAGATGAAAAAGACATCTAACTGAAGCTACATTGACAGTTTTATCTTTTACTTTTACTATAATCAATACTGTACTACAGAATTGGCTTTAGTACTCAACAACAGGTCTTGAATTTTAAATTTTGGTTTATTTGTATTTGTTCAATACAAAAGTATTGTAAAATTACTTTTAATTTTTTATTACTTTTTAATGCTTCATGGTTCAGAAAAATTTAGTTTTGAGATAACTCCCATGTCCCTTTATTGTAAGTGGGAAAAAAGTGCACTTTAAAAATCTAGTGTATTCACAATAACAAAAACATTACACTACAAGCAGAACAAAATTTAAGCCAGCTTCAGATTTTTTTCTCTAGCATATGAAATACTAAAAGACAATTTAGAAATTTGAGGGACAATTTCTATGACCAAATACTTTTCTTGCCAACCAAGTTGCATCCCTTATGAAAATAAATTAATCACATAATAATGGTAATAATTGAATATTATCAAATATGGTAATTAACTGTTCACTAGCTTCATCTCTTTTAATTTCCAAACCAACTTTATAAATTAGGTAATATGTCATCTGCATTTTTTTTTCATCCTACTCTCCCCATCCCCGGCAGAAAGCTATGTGAGGCTTAAAGAAGTCAAGAAATTGTGCTTATAATTAATGTTTTAGGTTTCCTGTATGGACAAGAATATGGGAATTATTTTAATTCATGAAACACTTTTGAAAATATTTCTTGCCGGGCTCGGTGGCTCAGCCTGTAATCCCACGCCTTTGGGAGGCTGAGGTGAGTGGATTGCCTGAGCCCACGGGTTCGAGACCTGCTTGGGCAGTGAGACCTCATCTCTACAATAAAACAAAAAATCAGCCGGGTTGGTAGCGCATGCCTGTAATTCCAGCTACTCGAAAGGCTGAGGCGGAAGGATCGCCAGAGCCTAGCAGGTCGAGGCTGCGGTGGCCGGGAGCGGCCACTGCACTCCTGTCTGGGCGACAGAGTGACACTCCAACTCAAAAACAACAACAACAACAACAAAAACAAAAACAAAAAACAAAAAAAAAGAAAATATTTCTTAAAGTGTGCACTATGGACAAATACAGAATCAAAGTTAAAAATTCAAGACCAGTTTTTGAGTACTGAAACCAGTTATGCAGTAAGGTATTGATAATTGTCTAAGGATAAATGTCAGCCTGAGAACTTGTAAATGAAAATATAATATTCAAACAAGATTTTAATAAATATAATAAAAATCAAATACTCCAAATGAGAAAAGAGAATAAGGAAGCAAAATATAACATTTTATATCTGATAATGAATATCAGGTACAAGAACATATATACTCATACACTCTCTTACATTCACAAAATTAGAGAGATTAAGTAGTATCAAAAAGTTTTCAAAAGTAAATCAAAATTCATAAAAATATAACTTAAAGTTTATTTGATTTTCCCATGTAGACAGACTTCTCTATTACAAGATTAAATGCATTAAAAACAATAAAAATGAAAGAATAAAACTTACATACAATTGACTACCAAAAAAATTACAGTATTTATTAAAAACTACATTTACAAAAGGAAAACACAAATTAGTACAAACTCTTTGCTCACATTGTAAAAATTGATTAGGACCTAAAATTTAAACTACGTAGATATAGATTGTCAAAAAAAATTGAACTCCAAAAGAAAAACATATATTTCAGCCAAAATTAATTCAAGTAAGTATAAATAAAGCCAAGGTGATCTTAATAATAACTTGAGAATGTAAATTTTTTAAAGCACAATGTACATGTTTCTTTCATCAAATGGATAACAGTCTAAAGACAATAATCGGGGCAAGATCAACCTAGCAACTATCCTATTTCTGTAAATTGATAGAACTTTTCTTAAAACAATATGATAATATTTAGGAAAATACTTTAAAATATTGACTTAAAAGTTTATTCAATTCTACATCTAGAAATTTATCTTAAGGACATAATCAAAACCAGAAATGCAGATTAGTTGCTAAGATATTCATTGCCACATGTTTTTGTAAAAGAAACCTATTTGGGGAAAAAAAATTTTTTTGAAGTCTACAATGTATCAAATAGGAATGACAGAATTATTTACAATAGTTTTAAAAAATCTTTACATTTTGGGGTATTTTTCTGGTTTCAACCAGTGAGTACCATCATTTTAACTGAATGAAAATAAAGTGTGCCTTCTTTATCCTTTTGTTCAAAATTGATGTAGTGTGATAGTACTAATATATTTTTTATTTTAATAATATGCTTGTCATTGTTTTACCACTTGATGGATTATATGAAGTAATCATTACAAAAAACCAAAATTATGTTGAGCTAGTCATAAGAGGTGCAAAGTATAGTTCAGAACAGTGAAGTCTCAGAACCTGACTTTGCATCCATGTTTGTGATTCCACATTTGCAGATGGTTTTCCACTGTCCTGGAACCAATGTTAACAAAAGGAAGTCACTTGCACCTGTTTAGTCTTGTCCTTCTCCCTCAATCTACTAGAGGGTAATTCATGGGGGTAGGTGGTAGGAGACTTGAGATACAGGCCTGATAGGATTGTTATTATTGCCTATTACCCAGAGGAAAAGCTTCCAGATGTTAAAACTGACCACTTCAGATGACATTAGCCAATTGCAGCCAAGATATATTTAAGCAAAAAGTAGGAAGAGCCTACAGGCTAACCAAAGTGTCTTATAACATTTAAGAAAAGTCAACTACCTTATAAATACCTAAAATAAAATAAAATATAACTAATGACCGAGAGAATGCTGAAAAGATCATCTTTTGTCATGTATTTCTTAAAACATTTTTTCCATTATAACTCCACATTTGATTATATTATATCCTATGTGATATACAGTAGTCTATCAAATATAAACATAATGTATATAGTTACATATATATCTTACTCTACTAGATGCATCCTACTCTCCTCCTCTCCTGCAGAAAGCTATGTGACAATGAAAAGACATGTTGACAAGTCAATTGAACTGATGTCATCAAAGATGACTTCTGGAAAGTATGTCACAAAGCAGAAGTCATTTACAATGCTGTTTACTGATATGTCTTAACTATTTAGAAAGAATCCTGGGGATATTAAGTGTTCAATAAATATTGTTTGAATACATGAGTGGCAGTCAGAAAGAGACAAAAATAATGAATAAAAAGCACATTAGACGGGGAAACACCTCTTATCAACAGGGTGCCTGAATGAAACGTAATTGTATACACAACCCTTAACTGTACCCCACAACATCATAATAAAAATATTGATAAAAAAAGAAAAATAAGCATCTATTCATGTACTCATCAAATCTTTATTGATTGCTTAACATGTGAGACAATGGAAAATGTCCAAGCTAAGGATACTTATGAGAAAAAACACTTCTACCTAAAAGAATACCTGGTGAATATTTTTTATTGCTGTTGATAAAATACAAAAGAGACAAAGATACAGAAATGACTCAACTTCCCTGAAACGTTCCTAACAAGTGAAAATATGTTTAAAAACTCACCTTAAAATTAAATCTTGATATTTTAAAGACAAATTTTTTAGTTAAATGGAACAAACATTTCAAGTGTTTTGTATAAATAAGCTGAGATTTTCATTTTTTTTACTTTTTGGTTTTTCTTTGAGAAACTTCTTAACTGAGACTTTTTTTCATATAGTAACCTTTACTAATTACAGGAGAAATTTATAATACTAGTACTTTTAATAAATATTTCTGTAGTGAAGGTCAATTTTTTCCAAGTTATAAAATACTTTATTCTAATGCTGACAAACTACAGTGAAGGTAGTTATAATTCCACATGTATGACATTTTACTGAGATAAATATGCTGTATTTAATATGGTCATCTCACTGCAACAACAATAAGATTGGATTGGCAAAGAAAGGACACCATTTTCAAACAATGTGCAGTGAATTCTACCCTCCTTATGAATGGGTGGATAGGGTTGTCCTAGTCAAAGAGGGCAGGCTTTGTTCCCATTTCATCTTTGACAATGAAGAAAAGTGACAAGAAAAGTGATGAAAAATACATTTAAAGTAAATGATCATAAATTGGAATCTCCTTGAATGGAAAGTTTCCTGTAATAAGAACACCTAATTGAAATAATAAGCTATTGAACCTGGAACGGAAAAAAAGAATGTATGACACTTTTGGGAACACAGTGAACCAAATGTAATCCAACCAAACCAAGAGAAGACATTTCCAGCAACAGTGTATCCAGAGCTGCTGTTTGTCACTCTAGGTGATGACTGCCATCAAAGCCACAGAAAGGATATGTATGTCATCTCAACTTGAAGGCTATTTTCATAATACCATTGGAAAGGTAGTGCCTAGGAACGCATGTATGGAACCGATTGTCGTAGCCTGTAACCATCAAAATGGTGCACATGATGAATGTCTATCACTTCAAACTTATTTAGCTATCTGCTCTGTTTTATTAGCTGTGACGCATTCCTGTGGGGGAGGCTTTGCAGGGTTATAAACAAAAGCACCTTCACTAGTTTCATATTTCCCAAAGAAAACCCTTAAATCATAGCTTTTTAAAAAATGACACAAGTTGATACTTTGGCCAAGTGACTATTTTACATACAACATCAGTAATATTGAGATTCTGAAACTGGTGTAGTGCAATGCTGTAATATTTGTCTGACCTGAAAGTGATCTTTTAGATATAAACACCATTGTAAAGAATGCATACTAAAGATAATGATGCATATTATTACAATATCTTCCTTCATAAAGTTCAACTAGCAATCATGAGTGACTAAGATATGATTCTGAAGATTTGACTTCATACTGATCTTTTAAGCTCCTGAAAACAAGCATTTTTATAGAATATATTCTGTTACACATACATACTTTCAATTTAGAAAAAAGTTACAAAGGAATTCTATGACTTTCAAATATTTACTGTCTTCTTTAAGATTGGAAGAATTAATATAAAATAGAAGAAACATTAACACATTAAATGAGATGCAATAAGATGAATAAAGGGTGAATCAGGCAAGCTACTTAAACTACCATATAATCCTGGAGGCCATATGTAACCCCCTGGTGATATTAATCACAATTATATTAGGTAGAAATGCAAGGCTGGGTACGATGGCTCATACCTGTAATCTCAGTACTTTGGGAGGCTGAGGCAGAAAAATTGCTTGAGTCCAGGAGTTCCAGAACTGCTTAGGCAACACAGCGAGAACTTGTCTCTACGAACAAGCAAACAAGCAAATCAAAACATTAGCTAGGTATGGTGGTAAGGTCCTGCAGTCCCAGCTACTCAGGAGGTGAAAGGATCACCTGAGCCCAGAAAGTCAAGACTTCAGTGAGCTGTGACTATACCACTGCACTTTAGCCTGGGTACAGTTAGATTCCGACTCAAAAAGAAGGAAGGAAGGAAGGCAGGCAGGCAGGCAGGCATATATTTACACACTTTGACGTAATAATAAATCTTGGCCTTGAAAAAGGAAGATTTTATAGCTTATTATTTACAGGTGATGAATCTTGCTTAAGAAACTGAACCTTCAAAGCATCTCCAATTTGAATTGTTGAAATTCATTTGATACTTTGAATGCTATGACTAAAGAAATTAGGCAAAGATAGAGTATTTCATTAGCCTTTTTATTCACAGTTAATATAGGGAGGAGGCAAAGAGGATGATAAGCTTATGACTTGTATAGTAGAGAGAGGTTTTTGTGGTATAAATTCAAAGAATTATTTGAGAGAAATAAATTAAAATTGCTTGTATCTTTCTTTTCTTCTATGGATTAAGGCAAGCATACAATACACACAGATTTTTAAAAGGACATATTTATTCAAAACTCATTAAACAGTTTTTATGTGTCATGTTCTAGGCACTAGTGATATAACGTGAACAAATTAAGGAATCTCCATCACCATGTAGATGGCATTCTAGAACGAAGAGATAGACATTTAAAAAGTAAGTAAAATACAGAGACCATCAGCATAGCAGTGAGTGCTACAAACAAAAAATGAGCAGAAAAGGGGGACAGAAAGTACAATGTGGGGGAGAGTAATATTTTTAAATAGGGGCTTCAGGGTAATCCTCACTGATAAGGCAACATTTGAGCAATGACTCAAAGAAATCAATGGCATGACAAAAGCCACATGGCTCTCTGGGTCATTTCATTGAATTTTGAAGGAAATCATTCTGTTTTATTCCCGAACGGAGTTTTCTTTTAACTTGATATATGTAACTCAATTTATAGTCAGGATGACCCTGTCATACCAGAGTAGACAATTCAGGATTTGTGTCCTCTGTCAAGGAAGAACGACCTTGTATCATGATCACACTTGATATGTTGCAACATCATACACTTTTTGCCAAGACTTTGCCTATCGAAATGAAGGATGTTTGTCTTCTGAGGTGATTGCAGGGAACGTCATCAAAGCATATGGTCTATATCATTACCTTTTCTGCACTTTTTTATAAACAATACCAAGCACGCTGTTCTTTTCCTTAACAAAGAAGGAAAGAAGGTTTTTATATTTTTTAGTAGACACTACTGCATTTCTAAGATACATTAAAAAATTCATCAATTTCTTCACAATCAGAACAAGTAATTTAGCTATGAGAAGAAAACATTTTATCCTACACCTCAAAATTTGACAGATATATTCAGATACCACAATGTGGGGATGTGATGAACCCAAGAGAATTTGAAGATTTTTCTTAGAAAACAACCAATTTGGATAAAGCAAGTTGAGGAAAAAAAAAATCACTAGTTTTATTTTTTCTTAAGTAAATATTTCTTCACTAAGAGAAAGTCATTAAAACTGAAGTGACAGTGATTTTATACAGCTGAATGAGCTTCACCATAAAGATTTTTCCAGTGGAGATCATGACATGGCAAAGATGTGACTGTTGGATTCAGTAAATATCAACATAAATTCACTACTGATAGTGATTTTTATAAAATGTGATTTCACTGATTTGTTCAAAAGGATTCATAGAGAATTGTGTGAATTTCTGATATGGTAAACTAGTACTTTGGACAACTGGTGAACACAGAGGTGTAGCTCCTTGTCCATTACTTTTATATGCGTGATAGAATTGCACGCATTTTGCACATCACAACACTGCCAGGATCAATATAAACATGAGTGCTAATATGTATGTGGCTATTAAATCTCTATTGTTATTTCTGTGAGCTCCTCGAATTAGAGTTATTGCATGGTAGTAACTTGAGCTCCTCGAATTAGTTATTGCATGGTAGTAACTTAGCTTTGTCAAGGTGTATAATTCTTGATGTAACATTAGCATGACCACAAAACTAATATTAACTATAATTATATTTGCCTCTATTACAGACTTTGAAAGTTGCTAGTGGGAGTTTTATTGGGAGGTGCTTTCTAGGGAGAGAAATAGAAAGTTTACAGTGGAAAAACCTGGCAAATGGTCATGGTATTGTCACTAATAAGAAGTCATGAGGATATCATGTGCCCCTGATATGACACAATGAGGAGACATCTTTTTTTCTGAGATAATTTCACTCCATTCAATCACCCCAGTCTTATTATGAGAAAATATCAGACAAATCCATACTGAGGGAAATACTGCACAATACCTGGCCAAGGTTCTTTAAAATTGTCAAGCTTATAAAAAACAAGGAAAGACTGAGAAATCATCACAGATTAGAGGAAACTAAAGAGACAGGAGAACTAAATGTAATGTAGTATCCTAGACTGGATCTTGGAACATCAAAATGACACTAGCAAAACAATGATGAATTGTCAGCTTGAAAAACACTGAATGTTGATCAAGATGAAAATAAAGACCACATAAATGATATTCATTGGGTATAAAGTTCCAGTTAGGGTTGAGAAATAAATTCTAGAGGTCTTCCATACAACATAGTGCTTATCTAGAACAATGTGGTGGTATTCTAAACTTCAAAATTTGTTAAGAGGGTCGGTAGCTCTCATGTTTTTTTTGTTTTTTGGTTTTTTTTTTAGCATACTTTTTATTTTAAAATTGTGGGGTACAGTTAAAGGTTAGGTATAACATTTTACATTTTGCAGGTACCCTTGTTGGTGAGGTGTGCCCCCCCATCCCCAGACAGATATTGACTACCATTAATCCCACCTCCTTTCCCCTCCTTATCCCCCCACATGGTTTCCCACCACTGTCAATCCTTTTCTTATAGTATTACGATAGTTGTTCAAGGTCCACTTATGAGTGAGAACATGTGATACTCAAATCTTTACTTCTGTGAGAGATCACTCAGTATTATAAACTCCAATTCCATCCAGGTTGCTGCAAAATTTATGATTTTGTTCTTTTTTATGACTGCATAATATTCCATTGTGTATATGTACCACATTTTCTTAAACCAGTCCTCTTTTGATGGACAGGACGGTTGGTTCCATGTTCTCGCTATTGTGAATAATGCTGCGATAAACATATGTGTGCAGGTATCTTTTTTATAGAGTGATTTGTGTTCTTCCAGGTATATTCCCAGTAGGGGGATTGCAGAGTCATATGGAAGGTCGATTTTTAGAACTTTTACGAATCGCCAAACTGATTTCCACAGAGGCTGCACTAGTTTACACTACTGCCAACAGTGTAGAATGTTCCCTTTTCGCCACATCCTCTTCAGCATCTGTTATTTTTTGTTATTGATAATGGCCATTCTGACTGGAGTTAGATGGTATCTCAGTGTAGTTTTAATTTTCATCTCCTTAATGACTAGTGAGGTTGAACCTTTCTTCATGTATCTGTTGGCTGCTTATATGTCTTCTTTTGAGAAGTGTCTATTCATACCTTTTGCCCACTTTGTAATGGGGTTGTTTGCTTTTTTCTTTTCAGCACATTTAAGTTCCTTGTAGATCCTAGATGTTATACCTTTGTCAGACATGGAGTTGGCAAATACTTTTTCCCAGTCTGTGGGCTGTCTCCCTGCTCTCTTGATGGTTTCTTTGGCTTTGCTGAATCTTGTCAGTTTGATGAGGTCCCACTTGTCTATCATTCTCTTATGGCCTGTGGGTTTCAGGTTTTGCTCAGGAATTGGATGCCAGTTCCAACTTCCATAAGGGTGTGTCCTGCATTTTCTAAAGTTCTTATGGTTTGAGGTTTTACATTTAGGTCTCTGATCCATTTAGAGTTAATTTTTGTGTATGGGGATAGATATGGGTCTTGCTTGAATATTCTGCATGTGGTCAGTCAGTTTTCCCAGTACTATTTACTCAATATGTTCTCCTTTCCCCAGTGGTGGGTGGTGGAGGCTTTGTCAAAGATGAATTGGTTGAGAAATTGGAATTTTGCTTCTGGAATCTCAATTCTATTCCATTGGTCTATATAGCTGTTCTTGTACCAATACCAAGCTGTTTTGATTATCGTAGCTTTATAATAAAGTTTAGAGTCTGGTATTGTGATAACTCTTGCTTTGTTTTTTTTTTTTTTTTTTGCTGAGGATTGTTCTGGATATTCTTGGTCGTTTGTGTTTCCATATGAATTCCTGTATTGTTTTTTCTAGCTCTGAAAATAATGTTGCTGGTAATTTGGTGGGTATTGCATTAAATCTATAGACAGCCTTAGGTAAGTTGGATTCTTCCAATCCATGAGCATGGGATATTTTTCCACTTGTTTGTGTCATCTTTGATATCTTTGAGTAGTGTTTTGTAGTTTTCATTGTAAAGGTCTTTCACATCTCTGGTTAGGAAGATGCAAAGGTATTTCATTTTTTTTTTTGTGGCTATTGTGAATGGAATTGTGCTTTTTATTTGGGTTTCTGTTTGTTTATTATTGGTGTAGAGAAATGTAATTGTCTTGTGCACATTTATTTTATACCCTGAGACTTTGCCAATGTCCTTTATCAGTGCAAGGAGGCTTTTGACAGATTTCTTGGGTTTTCAGAGTACACAATCATGTCGTCTGCAAAGAGAGATAGCATGACTTCCTATTTTCCTATTTGGATACTCTTAAACACCTTCTCTTCTCTGATTGTTCTAGTCAGGACTTCCAATACTATATTGAACAGGAGGGGTGAGAATGGGCATTCTTGTCTTGTTCCCGTTTTCAGGGGAAATAGTTTCAATTTTTGTATGTTTAGGACTATGCTTGCTGTGGGTTTCTCGTAGATGGCTTTTACTATTTTGAGGTATGTTCCACGTATGCCTAGATGTTCGAGGGTTTTTATCAAGAAGGGGTGCTGTATTTTATCAAAAGCTTTTTCTGCATCTAATGAAATAATCATGTGGGTTTTTTGCTTTGATGCCTGTTGATGTATTTAAATATATTTATGGTCTTGCGAATGTTGACGCAGCCTTGTGTCACAGGGATGAAGCCTACTTTGTCATGATGGATGATTTTTGAGATATGTTGTTGAATCCAGTTTGCTAGGATCTTGTTGAGAATTTTAGCATCTATTTTCATCAATGATATTGGCCTGTAGTTCTCTTTCTTTGTTGGGTCTTTACCTGGCTTGGGTATCCATGTGATGTTGGCTTCATAAAATGATTTGGGGAGAGTTCCATCTTTCTCAATTGCCTAGAATACTTTCAGTAGTATTGATATCAGCTCCTCCTTAAATGTCTTATAGAATTCTACTGGAAAGCCATCTGGTCCAGGGCTTTTTTTGTAGGTGGTTTTCTTATTACATAGTCAATTTTCTTTGATTGTTATTGGTCTATTTAGGGTCTCAATTTCTTCTTCTTTCAACCTAGGCAGGTTGTGTGATGTCAGAAATTCCTCCATTTCCTTAAGGTTTTCAAGTTTATTTCCATACAAGTGTACATAGTAGTCTCTAATGATCTTTTGTATTTTTTCAGTGTCAGGTGTGACTTCATCTTTTGTGTTTCTAATTAATTATTTGGGCTTTATCTCTTTTTTTCTTTGTCAATCTAGCTATGGGACCATCAATCTTGTTTATCTTTTCTAAGAACCAGTTTTTTTGTTTCTTTGAGTTTTTGCATTTTCTTTTTGTCTTCTATGTCTTCAGGTGAATGGAACACAAAAGAAAGGAGGAGTTGCTATCTTAATCTCAGACAAAATACCCTTTAAGCTATCAAAAATTTAAAAAAGATACAGAAGGTCACTAAATAATGATAAAAGTTCAATCCATCAACAAGAAATATCTGTCCTAAACATACATGCACCCAACATAGGAGGGCCAACTTCCATAAAGCAGCTTCTAAGTATACTCAAAAAAGATATTGACTCTAATACTATCATAGCTGGGGACTTTAATACCCCACTCACAACCCTAGACAGATCAACATGACAAAAAATCAGCAACAAGAACCAGAACCTCAATGTGACTCTTGGCAAATGGACTTAATTGATACCTATAGAACACTTCATCCAACGACCACAGAATATACATTCTACTTATCACCGCATGGAATGTACTCTAAGGTCAATCGACATACTTGGCCATATATCAAGCATAAATAAATTTCAAAAGATCAAAATTTTACCATACACCTTCTGGACCACAGTGGAATAAAAATAAACATCAACACCAACAAGTTTCCCCCCAAACCCCAAAGTCATGGACACTAAATATATGATGCTAAACAACTCCTGGGTCAAAGATGAACTCAAAGCAGAGATTAAAAGGTACCTGGATGGATTGCCTGAGCCTGCGGGTTCGAGACCCACCTGGGCAACGTGGCAAGACCTCATCTCTACAATAAATAAAAAATTAGCCAGGTGTAGGATTGTGTGCCTGTAGTTCCAGCTACTTGGAAGGCTGAGGCGGAAGGATCGCCGGAGCCCAGCAGGTCGAGGTTGTGGTGGCTGGGAGTGGCCACTACACTCCAGTATGGGCAACAGAGTGAGACTCCAACTCAATATATATATATATATATATATATACCTGGAAACAAATGAAAATGAAGAAACATCTTACCAAAATCTCTGAGATGCTATGAAAGCTGTAGTAAGAGGGGAATTCATATCTCTACAAACGCACATGAAGAAAATGGAAGGATCATAAATTAACAGCCTTACAAGTCACCTACAGAAGCTGGAAAAGCAAGACCACCATAATCCTAACTTCAGTAGAAGAATCCATATCACCAAAATAAAAGGTAGCTCTCATGCTAAACAGTCATACTTTTTTAAGATACAAGGAAACTTTGTTAGGTGTTGGCTATGTCTGTCTTCTTGATTGTGATGATGTTATCTTGGGTATATGCACATGTCCAACATCATTGAATTGTACACATTAAATTGTGCAATTCTTTGTACATTAATCATACCTCAACAAGCCATTAAAAAAGAAAATTATATAAATGTGAATTGTATATAAATCCTACAAACGATAGGGGGAATTGGTTGCACAATGGAAGGCAAACAAGTTCCAATTACAGTTGAAACTTCAACAGATCCTACAGGGATCTCTGGGACTGGGATGTCCCCTTGTAATTGTCACAAAATGAGGTGGGAGGGAGTATAGGGGGTTTGGGCCTCTGTATCCTTGCCTTCCTCATTCATTGGCCAAAGCCAACCCCTTACAGAGGACATAATCTTGGGAAAGTCTACATGAGGGGATCTAGCTATGAGTAGTCAGCAGCTGATACTCTCATCACCTTGAGGAAGGGATTGGCCCAGAAGACGGAACCTGGGTTGGAGGTTGTAAGGAAACACCATCATCTTCACTGTATACGTTAAGATCTGTTTTTCTTCTCCACATCTCTGTAGAACAAACTTAAATGCCCAGAGAATTAAATGATAAATATTAGGATGAAACTAAACAGCAACCTTAACTGAAATGTGTGTTTGTATGTGCATGTGTGTATATACACACTTATAAAACAAATCAGATTCCAAGATAAAATACATCTTCTGTTAAAAACTACAATTCCTTGGGGGATAGTGGAGGATGTACACTGTGGAGTTTTGGGAAAGTTGCTCTGGGCATTCATCTCTAACTAGTCAAAAAGAGACAATTGCATGCAGTGAAGAAAGAAGAATAAGAATATCATTTTACAATTTGTACTGAGGTTATGGAAATATTTATATTCAAACATCAAATTGTGATTCACATTATTCTTGAAAGTCCTTTTAAATTGTGTGTGTGTGTTTTATTGTTTTGGATATTGTGTTTCTTAATAGTTGGCAATACTTTTTCTTCCTACAAAGACTGAATTTCAGTGTGAATAAATCAACTGTTTTAAAATAGTTTTTCTTTTCCACTTGAGAATAATTTTTCAGTTATTATATAATTGTAATTACAAAAACTTTTAAAGATCGTATAGCTTTGTGTTCAAACTATGTGAAGATATGTCAAAACACTACAAAACAGTGTCCTCGGATTTCTTTTGTGAACTGAATATTCTTGCCTCCACAGACATATTCCACCAATTCTAAAACTTCCTTGATAGTTTTACAAACCAAGGAGAAGGTAGGAAGAGAACAATAGACTTTTGAACAATAGGACAGGAAACGGATGGCCGCATTTCTCAGTCTTGAATCACTGCCAAGTAACCTTCATCAACAGTTGACTGCTCTTTGCCTCAATATTCCTATCTGTTAAAAATAGATTCTATCTTTCTCTTAAGGAATCAAGCTAGGCTAGGTAAGAGATTTGAGAAATGTTCCTTCAATTCCTAGGAGAAAACAGTATTAGAAATTACTTGTCATCAACTTCTATATCAGGGATTATTAAATTAGGGCTCATGTGTTCAGTTGCCTTAGTAGAGCATCAGAGGAGAATCTGAAACCCCTGAATAATGCATTTTATGTGCATGGGGAAATATGTATGGGGGAGGAATCAATAGTTTTTTACTAAATTCTTAATGTGATCTTTGCCCCTCAAATTTTAAGGCCACTGTCCTACACAATATTTTTGTCAGATATTCAAAACCAGATGCTCCTTGTCCGAAATGCTGTCTTTGGCAAGAAATCTGCAAAAGAATCAAAGATCACACATATGACAGATTTTACTCTTGAGTCTGATGGAATACACACATTCTTAACCAAAGCTCCTTCTCCCTAGAGTCCTGTTGTCTTCCCAGGGGTAACCTTTAAATGGGCATAAAAGTCGTTGTTCTGGGGTCATACTTTATTCTGCACTTATGATTCTGTCCTTGTTTGAATACAAAGAAATTTTTATTATATTTCTCCCTCGCTTGTAACCTTTCATTAATTATTTCACTACTTGAATAAAGATCTATGCTCACACCATGCGAGCCCTCTCTTTATCTCGGTTCCTTTGCATCTGGGCTGCATTTGAGTTCAGAGCAGCATTCATTTTCAAGAGGGCCCAAAATATATCTACTTAGAGCAATTATCACAGCATCATTTGGGACTCACCTCTCCCACACCTCTGAACACTGCCCGGAATCTTTACCGGACTGTGATGACTCCCTAGTCTTATCAATGATCCCTGTCTGCACCCAGCTGGCCTCATTTATAATTGAGCGTCCAACCATAATTAGACACAGCTGTGTGTCTGCCTGTGCCGGCCCTGTGAGAAAAGGCTCATGGGAAGGGCAGTGTCTCCATAGGACCCATACTACATTTATCCCTGGAGAGAGAAGCTCATGTTTATCCTAGCAGCCTTTAGGAACACAACAGGTAAAGAAACTCCTGATATGAAGGAAGGGTTTGCTATAATATTTGTTTTTCTCTCCTAATTTATCGCTCAGCCTTGGGCCAGACAGCAGTTTAAAGAATGCAGGTTGGGGGAGAACTTTATGAAGGCTGAGAGCACACATTACAATTACAAAATTTTCGAGGCTCACAAAGCTTGCATAATTACATTGGCTGCTGGGGCCTTCAGGCACTTTTCAGCTATAATGGCAATCTGGCTAATTTCCCACTGGCTTAATCTATAACTTCAAAGACTCCTAAAGCAGTTACAATTATTCTGTTTGCTTTTCAGGTGACCTACACCATTTGTATTGAGCGGCCAAAGTTCTCAGGTTGATTAATTAGAAGAGTTCACTTTTAATTTAGGATTTCTTTCCAATTATTTATTTCTAAAAATAATATCTGGATGATACAGTGGCAAAACATTTCTTAACAACATTCACTTTTGCAAGCTTGAGGCAATTGAAGATAACTGTTGTTTTATTTATTTATTTTCACTGCAACTTCTTCTTGAAACACCAAATAAAATATGTTCAGAATAGAAAGCTTGGAAAATACATAAAGACCATAAAGAAGAAATAGTAAGTCATCAAATATTTCACTGCCTGGACATAACCACTATTAATATTTTTTTTTTGTATTCAATAATTCAGTAGATGCCAAGTGGGCTACTAGGTGCTATGATATTCTGCTAGGGGCTGTGCATCATGTATTAATTTTTAAAATAAATGTATTTGCATATGCATACATATAATATTTATGTATTTTCTTCATATTATTCTTTTTTAAAAAACAAAATTTGGATCATGGTAGGTGTCTCATTTTGCATCCTGCCATTTTTTTGCTCTGCTGTATTCTGTGACCTTTCCCATGCATTAGTACATTCTTTAAACATATTATTTGAATGACTGTGTAACATCTCTTCTTGTGGGGTAATCATAATTTGTTTAGACAATTCCTCATCCTTGGACCTTTACATTGTACATTAAGTGAACTGAATCCTGGTTATCTTTCTCCCCTTGTATTTAAGCCCTTTTCTCATTTTTAAACTTCTTATGTACATCTTTTCTGAAGTTTTTTTTCTTCATCTTTTTTATGTTTTTCATCTATGCTTTCCTATTTTTAACAAATGGAAAGGAAAAAAAAAACTTAATTGCCTTTAAGGAGTTGGGGGGAAACGTGGCAAAACACTGAAGAGCTTTCCTTCTACTGCCAAGTGGATGATGATTATTTAATTTTGTATTTTTGTTCCCTCTTGCTTAATATAATTCCTATAAAACTGGGATAGGTTTTCTAAATAAAATGTGCAATATTAAGTACATCATAGCTATTTATTATAAATATAAATTATACCAAGTCCCTATCATAAAATATAAGTATTTTACAAGGATGCGTCCATACTAACATAAATAAAATATGAATTAAATAAAGGATGAATAAATGAGAGAAAAGGGACAGATCTTTCTTACAGAAGAACCCCGAATAATACATGTGAAGGGGGTGAGAGAAATAGAAAATTACTATTAGAACAACACTGTAATAATTTTTACAGTACTAATAATTTCTTGAAAGATACAAATTAGTAGACATATTTAAAGAGTATCAGGATGTTAGCCTACCTCAATGCCTTTCCTCCGCAATATTTATTAATTATTATGGTGGTTTTGACATATGACTGCAGATTCTTTCACACTATTCCCTCTGGAAAGGAGAGCTTAATACTCCTCCCCTTTATTGTGGACTGTATTTAGTTGACTGGAATCCAAGGAATAGAATATGGAAAGGCAAACATATGAGTACTTCACCAGTTGGACAGTACTTTATCCAGGTGATCAAGATCAGCAACAATTATAATAAATATGTTGTTATCATGCCTCCCCTGTCTCTACCGTTGAGTAAAGAGTAACAGGATGTTAGCCTACCTCAATGCCTTTCCTCCAAAATACATAGTGAGAAAGGCACCTCAATTCTCACCATGATATTTTTTCAAAGTCTGTAACACTTGTCCAATCATGCAAAAAATATTAGACAAACCCAAATTGAGAGATATCGTATAAAATAACTAACCAGGAATCTTCAAGAGTGCCAAGGTCTGATCTTTTCTTCTCCCCCCAGAAGAGAACCATGCAATTCTAAGATTGGAGAAGATAAAGGAAATATATAATTTCCACACCACAACGTGGTATGCTAGATTGGATCATGGACTCCCAGAAAAGGCATTAGTACAAAATCTCATGATATTTAGAATAAACCTGTATCTTGGTTAATTTCTTTGATTTAATGAATCTATTATGGTTATGCAAAATGATGGTATAAGCTATAGTTGGGTGAATGTTTCGACAAAATCTGTATCATTGTTGCAATTCTTGTCAATCTAAAATTATTTCAAAATATAAATATCTTAAATAGTATTCTTATTGCTTGTTAAAATTGGTTCATAAAGCTGCCAACTGTGCTTAAATACTGTAGCAAGCTTGTTACCAATTCACTAAGGCAGAGCATATGTAGGAAATTATAATTATCAACATGTTGGCCTACTGTCTGATTGAACAAAGCCAGGGTATAGTGCCTCCTAATCTGTTCCCTTATGATTTAGAGGTTGTTTTCTTCTTTTCTTTTGTTGGTTTGTTTTTATAGTTTACGGAGATGTAACCATTGAGTCCTTTCAAGTAATTCATTCTAATAAGCTCTTTGATCTTGTCATATTAAAGACCTACAAACAACGTTGTTGCTTAGTGTTATGTCCCAGGGACTTACTTCAAACAACTCAGAGCAAGGGACAGATCATGTTACTATTTTTTTGGTGCGTATATGCGTATATGCCATTGGTGCTATTTCCTGCAAGTTTTAGCAGGCAGTTCTTTGAGAAGTTCTCCCTTTGAGCAGCTTTCTGGAAGTCAGAATAAGAAATGAGACTTATTCATTGCCACTGTTCAGAAACTTGATATAGTTTCTTATAAAAATAGTTGTGCTTCCTATGTTTTCTAATTTTACAAACGATGAAAATTTTATCAAAGCCTTAACAGTAAAAAGAAGATATTACATGAAACCATTTTTCTATACAGCAAATAGCATTTTCCAGATTATGTCAAGCACCAAAATTGACATTCTATTCCTCTCTGTAAAACAGATATGTAATTTTGGATGTGGCTTACTTAATATTTAATCACAATGATAAATAATCAAGGAGAAGACACATTTTCAATATGAAATTGGAAAAAAATCACAAATCTTTAGCTTCTTTCTATGAATTGTGATTTTTGACAAAAAGGAAAAATTCAATTGCTTTCAACTATATCACTGAAAAGTGCTTAGAACCTTGTCAAGACATCTCATAACCATTTATTTATTATTTTATTTGTCAGTATTTATGAAATGTTAATTTTTGAAATAGAAAAAAATGTGATCATTTTTGTTTTTCCAAGTCCTAGATAGATATAAGTTGTCGGGGAATTTACATAAGTTCTTTGTGCCTTAGCTTTTTTATTCATAATATAGAAATTATGAAATTTTAAATCTCAGAGGATTATTGGAAGACAATGTGTGAATGTAAATAGTTGCTTAATAAATATCAGATTAAGTACTTCTTAACTAATTATCTTCTATACATTTCTTACAAACTAAAATGTGAAAAATAATGATTTATAATTCCATAAAAATAACAATTTTTAAAAAATGAGGTATTAGAGAAAAACCATTTTTCTTTTAAATATTTAATGTTGCCAGCAAGTTTAAGTACATGCTCTAGTGTGAGGTTTGATTTAGTAACCAGTCTGGAAGTTTAGCATTAGATGGCCACATTTCAACATTACATTTAGCAGCAGAGATGTTTCTGCCCATATCTGAGCTAGAGCAACTTACATTTCAAGTCTGCCTAATATATATTTGGGTGTTGAAGACTGCAGACCCTATAAAAGCGAGATCATAGCTTTAACTCGTCTTTCAAAAAGTTACTAAGCTTTTGACATATTAGCTCTTGGCTAGAAAACAAGACCTTGGGGGAATCGCTGTGATATTTAAGGAAAATCAGTTATGTGAAACAACTTGTATATTGTATGTCTCATTGTGGGTACTCAAAAACTGTTTGTTCTCCTGCATTCACTCCTATTTTATAGAATGCATGCTTAAAGTATTTTAGTATCCATATGAACCACTAGATGAATCCCTGGAGCAGCTCCCACATGTAATAGGACCATTCTCTGTGTCTTCAACCACACTTTGACAGGCTTATTAAAATAGGTGCTTATTAAATATTGTAGGAAACAAAGGAAGTGAAAAGATACAATAATCAAGGCATTAAGTAGTGTCAAATATTAAATCAAAGCTGAACTTATTGCTTGCTAGGCAAGGAAAAGCTGAAGCTGTAAAGCATAATATTTTTAAATAAAGAAACTGATGATTCTGTGAAGGATTTGGGAAAGTACTGTGTTCAGGGATCTATAGACTTTTAGAAACAGAAGTGTTTTGGGGGTTGGTTGACCTTTCAACCTCTCACAAACATGGCCACTGCAACCAAAGGATTGGCAAGCTGGTTAAGGAAGTCATCTTGTTATTGAAGACTGAGATAGGTTTAAAAATAGTTCTGATGAAGTCTTAAATCTATGACCAAAGAACAGTTCATCTTTCCCATCATTAAACTTGGAGATTAGAAATGGTTTCTTTTTGATAATCTACTCAGGTTTGCAAAAGCTTTAAACTTATCTGTTTCACTGCTTTATCTCCTTCCGTTGGCCCATACGTGCATCATACCACTTAGCTATGTAGACTGAGACAAGATTTCCTAAAACCAGATTTCCTAAAATCACGCCCATCTAAGTGTGCGCATGCTTAGTACCTATACCCTGTTGCCCTTTCTCTATTTGGTAAATTGTCACTCATTCATTTTGCTGTTGTTTTAATTACTTTTTTTAAGAGACAGGGTTTTGTTCTATCACCCAGTCTGGAGTGCAGTGGTGTTATAATAGCTCACAGCAGCCATGAATTTCTGGGCTCCCAGAGTCCTCCTGCCTCAGCCATCCAAGTAACTGAGACTACAGGTGCAACACACCATACCATTAGTATATATATATATTAATTAGTATTTTGTAGAGATGGCTTCTTGCTACATTGCCCAGGCTGGCCTCAAACTCCTGACCTCAAGTGATCACACATCGGCCTCCCAAAGCACTGGGATTATAGGCATGAACCACCGACTCATCCTTGCCACTCATTCTCTAAGGTTCAGATCAATGTCATGGCATTTGGGAAACTTCCTCTAAGCTACACATACTTCCTAAGTGAAGTATTTTCTTATCACCACCCTACCCCCAGCCACCACACCCCAGTCAATGCCTAGACTAGACAATGTTAATACTTTTCACCTTTGAGTTCACACAGAAAGTTGAAACAACTCTGGTCAAGCAGTTCTTAATGTATATTGTAATTAGGTTTTCATGTGTTTGCCTTCCTCTCTGCATTATACGTAACTCAAAGGAAGGCTGTCCTTTGCATATTTTTTATTAAATTATTTGCCTGGTTTACCATCTATAAAGAGGTACTCAATAAATATCTGCATAGTGGTAAATACACTATTTCATTTATGGGCAGTAGTCAGGTGATTTATTTTCATCTTTATCAGAGAGTAAAGGAAGGTGTTAATTTATTTTCTCAAGGTTACACTTTTGCAAGTGGCAGAGCTCACAAACCCCAACTGCAGTTTCCATTATCATTCTTCTATCTCTCTAATATGATGTGAAACCATGCAACAATATAGAAAAGCTTGTCTGGATAGAAGATTCAAGTCAACTACTCTGCATCTTTTTCACAAGCAATAAGGAAAATGCACCAGTTCAAGCAATAAACATTCTGTTCTGTCAGGGTACATGGCCACAAGAGATACTCAACACCATGTTCACATGGAGATTCTTCTAACTCCAAGGGGGTTTCCAACAGGCATAAACTATAGCAAGGTGCATAGGCAACAACTTTTCTCTTCTATGAAACTGTGTACCAAAGTACCACAAACTTGGTGTCTTCAACATAAGAAATTTATTGTCTCACAGTCCTGGAGGCCAGAAATATGAAACTAAGGTATTGATGAAGTTGGTTCCCTTTGAGGGCTATGAAGGTGAGTCTGATCCATGGCTGTCTCTTAACTTTTGGTAGTTTGCTGGCAACTTTGGTTTTGCTTGGCTAGTGGGAGCTTAACTCCAATCTTCATGTGGTGTTTTCCCTGTGTCTCTATTTTAATGTCTAAATTTTCCCTTTGTCTAAGGTCACCAGTCAAATTGGATTAAGGACTCAAATGACTCTATTATCCTAACTTAACTAATTACATCTACAACAACTCTATTTCCAAGTAAGGTGACATTCTGTAGTACTGAGTATTAGCATGTCAATGTATCAATTGGAGGAGGAAACAATTCAACTCTTGACAGAAGACATGCTTCTTCAGGAAAGACCAGAGAGTCTCTAAAAGAGATATTTTGCAAAAATGCAGCAGAATAAGTGGGAAGACAGGCATTGAGGGATATGGGATTTATGTTTACTGCCTTTGCTATGACAGGAGCCTATTGACCTTTGAGGAAACTCGTGACAAGGAAGTACCTTGGGGCCTCAACACATTTCTGTAACTGTGGAAGCATTTGAGACAGTCACCAGAGTTATAGAAAATACATTAATAATAACAATAACGAACATTACATAGAACTTGCCAAGCACTGTTCTAAATACTGTTCTTATCTCAGGTTTATACTCCTTAATAGAACCTTATGACATGGCTACGGTATTAGATCCATACTGCAGATATTTACACATTTAGTCATTTACTTTCTTTTTATTTCTTCCACTCATTCCTCTTGCTTTCTTTTGATTTTCTTTCTTTTATTTGCCTCTTTACTTTTCTTTCGTCCTGCCTGTCTTCATTCCTTCCTGCCTTCTTTCCTTTCTTTCTGCCTGCCTTTCTTGCTTTTGTGCTGTCTGCCTCCCTGCCTGCCTTCCTTCCTATACATTTTTATGGAGTAAAACTAAAAATTAAAAACAAATATTACATTTCTTCCTTTTATTTACCCTTTCTTGTTGAATAGCTAAATTCTTACTAATGCAAATCCAAGTTAACTATTCAAGATAAATAAAATATATTATTGGTGGATTTCCAGGGATGGGGGTGGGGCATCTTGAGTTCCCATTTAGGGCCATTTTGACTCTATCAAGGGTCTTGACCAGTTAACCTCTACACTTAACCCCTAGGGGCAAGTGGGAATCTACATTTATGTTTTCTGCTTCAGTATCTAAGTCCAGAGTCCTTCCTGCCACATGATCATCAGAGCAAAAGCATCAGGAAATTCTTAATCTAGTTTGTCTCCACAGCTTATGAGCAGCTGTCATTATAAATAAAATCTAGTGTCACTCTCATCAAACTTGAAATTTAACACGTACTTTTGCCACTCAATGAGGGATTTCCTCTAACACACTTACTACGTAAATCTACTGTTCTCCGGTGGTTTTACTTTGGTATTATACTACTATAAAAGCACATTTGGTGACAAAGACAACAATATAAAAGAGTAATAATGAACCTTGAAAATAAGCCTGAAAATTCCACAAACTCAAGATCACTTTTCATGAAATTTGCCATTTTCATCTCCCAAACCCCAACTATCACTCAAAAAGCAGGCATCTAGATCAAATTGAAATCTGGAATGGGAAAATCAGATAAAGTTAACTCTTTCAGGTCTAGAATTTGTTTCAAAGTCTTGGTTAATCAAGGGGAAATTTTTTCTAAAGATATTATTTCTATATTTTATTTTACTATAAGATTTTTCAACTAATCTGCAATTTAAAAAGACTTGCAGTTATATTTTCCTAGCAGAAAGTTTCTCATATCTGGGATGAATAAGAAAAACAATATTATTTTATACCTTATGTGTCATAGTCTTAAATATAAGAATTAAAAATTTTCAATGTCTTCTCACTTTTGAGTTTTTACTTAATTCAGCTAATATTAACTGAACTAATATACATATATTATATATGTAATTTATATAATGCCTATGCCCTGAGTTAGACAGAGATAAAGGAGAAACATCTCATAAAAATGATGTAATGGCATTGGCATTCAAGTATTTAGCATGTGACTTACATTACAGATCCAAGAGATGTTTTAGAAGTTTATCCAGTCTACCTCCAATATCTTGAGTTTAGACTTGATTTCATATGTGAAGGAAATTAACTTCTTATGTAAGAATCTAAAATCACAGGCACTAGCATTCAGCTAGTGTCTTTATCAATATTCTAGGTTACAAAAGAGCATAGAACGGTCACATTTTTTATTGTAAGCTACAGAAACTAAGTACTGATTTCTCAGACAATCAGGGACTATAGCAGAGAAATATCAGGAAATCATTGAATTGATAGGACAATGGAAAGGTAAACTTGGCAAAATGACAAAAGGCAAGATTTTGCACCAGAAGTTAGGAGTTAGGTAACAAGAGCAACAGTCAAGGTCTTGTACGGGGGGCCATTTATGGGGGACCAGCCCCTTCAGAGAGATTTAGAGGGTCCCTGGAAGGTAGGGCAGCGTCGGCAGTTATTCTGGAGAAATAAAGAGAAAGAAAGAAAGAAAGGGGGGAGAAAGAAAGAGACTGGACTCTGTCTAGTGCAGAAGCCAATTCTGTAGTAGGGATAGATATTAAAAGAAAGAAAGATGGAGGGATAGATATAAAGAGGAAGAAAGAGAAAGAAAGAAAGTGGACAACTGTTCAGTGAAATGAGCAGAAGCCGTTTATTGGGACCAACCGTGAGTCTTTTATCCCAAATTTTCACATGTTAAATCACAAGACTTTCACGTGAACACAAGGCCAGGTGGATGAGGTGCATCCCCCCCACCCACCAGGTGTTTCCTTAAGCATGAGGAAGGACAATCCCAATCAAATCACAAGACTTTCACGTGAACACAAAGCCAGGTAGATGTGGGGCGTCCCCCACCCACCAGGCGTTTTCCCAAGCATGAGGAAGGACAATCCTAAAATTATCTCACTGTTCCTTATGCTTGGTTTATGTTCCTCAAAGGCAATACAACAATTTTAACATAATATTCTAATAATCAATAACTTCTAAAGCTTATGCATACACAACACCTAGTGACTAACTTAAATCCTAATACCTTTCTATTCTGTGCTAATTCTACCTACACTATAGAAACTTTAAATTATAGCTCAAACCACTTCCAAAAGAATGTGACCCAATCCAAAGATCATGCTGGGCCGTTTCCAAGAACAATTGATTATAATCTCTTAACAAAATGGCTATTCTAAAATCCTATGTATCTATCTTAATTTCTATAAAAGTTTCTAATACCTAATCCTAATATACAAAGCTGATCATCAGCAATAAAGCTTCTAAAATAAACCCAAATACAAACTGTAATTGTACTAAAGCCAAAACTGCAATTAGTAGAAAGTGGAAACAATGAAATTTCTAAAGTTAGCTAAATTCTTATAAAACCTCAAAGTATCATGTATGATCATGCTTGGACTAACATAATTCCTTGACGTAGCATGACCTATTCTAAAATACTTTCTATGAATAAAATAAATTCAGTTTCTATTATAAGTAGAAAAAACCTACACTAATTGTAACTAAAGAATCGGTTTAAAAGAATGCAGCCCAGCCCAAAATGGACACTGGGCTCTTAGGAATGTGGCCCAGCCCAAAGTTTGTGCTGAGCCATTTCTGGTAACTCCAGATAATCATCTATACCATCTAAAGCTGGAAATAGCTCTCTAAATGTATATACTTATTCTACAAATATACTTTTAAATCTTATAAAGAAGCTTGTATCATATATAAGGTTCCCAAATGTGACCTGAGTTTGAACTGTGTTAAGTTTAAAGCTGAAACCTCAGTCTATGAGGAACGGGAACAATGGATCTCTAGAGTTAGCCATGCCTGTCATATTCTCAGAACTCCATGCTTAGATCATCAAAGTCCCTGCTAGTGGGTCATGTCAAACAACAAAGAAGGGAGGAGGGAATGGGCCTTCAGCTCCTGAACACAACCTGGTGGCCTCAGGGTCCACAGCCCACCTGGATCCCTAACGTTCAAGCGGACCTCCACGGCCAGCTCCCAACTGTCATGTTTAGGTACACATTAGTCCTTTTGCTCTTCAGAATTCTGTATCCTTAGAGAAAATGTGTGATTAGCTAAGCCCAGTAGAAAAAGAACGAGTTGACCTACAGAGGTTGTTTGTTTGTTTGTTTTAGTGGAAATAGGTACTGCCTAATCAAAAATATTTAATACTAAATTATTTATTCAAGAAAGAACAAACTGAAATAAGAAAATGGGGATAGGGACTGAATGGGAAGAAGGGCAACTCAGAAGTGACTACTATATAATATGGTGTGCATGTGTGTATGAGTGTGTGTGTGAGAGAAAGAAAGATTGTGTTTTTTTTAATAAACATAATATCTGCAAATTCATACAAAATGTATGACTCCATATAAATGCTTCAGTATCAATTGCCTAACAATTCAAAGGCATCAAAATGCCATGTAAAGTATGTGTTTAGACTCAGGAGACCAAAATGGGACCATGCCACCTCTGACCTATAATGAAGAGCATGTGATTTTGCTTCTTGATCTTTTGTTACTTTCATTGAAAAATGAGATTTATATAAAACTGACAACATAAAATGTAGCGAGATGAGAATATTTTACATAAAAATCATTTCCAAAATATAGAATACCACACATAAAGTTATTTTTTTCATTTTTCAGACTCCTTTGGGTCTAACAAGGGAGTCTGATTTTTTTTTCTTTTTTCCTTTTAAGAATAGATCTGCTGTGCTTGCTCGTTTCACACCAGAAGGACCCCTGAACAAGCCTCTAAAGAATATGAAAGCTTTTCCTTTAGCTGAGAGAGAGATGTCAGTATAACTGAAGAAGCAGTCATAAATATTTTTTTAAGTGGAATCAATTATCTTAGCTAGTGAAAAAAGTTGGGTTCATGATTTTAGCTCTAAGCAAAGGTGTGGCTTAGTCACATTCATTTATGCATTTTAAAAAACCTCCTTGTTTTGTCCTTTAAGTGACTTTTCCCAATTAGTTTGAATATATTTTATACTGCCCTATGAGGAATTTTATATAATGTGTATTATTTTTCTTTTCCAAAAAAAGGAGGGGGGGTTTATAAGTCCCCAAATCCCCTCCCTCCATGTGGCCGTTATTAGTCTTCCCTAGGGATTATTTTACCCCCTGCCCTCCAACATGAGGCTTAACCAGGATGGTTCTTACAGTCATAATTGAAAATTAATGATGAGAAGCAGCTTTAAACCACACCATTCCCTTTCAGTCCAAGAAGTGTACAATGCCGATTTTATTTCAGGGACTGGAAGGGTGATTAATCGTCAGAGGGTCTTGACACTGGCTTCAGATAAGTGGCGTACTCTGGCAGTAACACAAATATGTGGACGCCATTCCCATTAATCTCCGAACACCACATGGAAAGGCAAAAATCTTTGTGAGGCCTCTATAAAGGGAGTTATTATTACGAGGCCAAATTTTCTATAAAGAAAGGCTAATTTGTAGCCTCTGTGAACCTATCCAAGAGCAAAGGAGTTCCTACATTCTACTTATAAGGAGACTTTTCTCCGAATGAGCAGATGTAAATGGAGTGTGAGGGCGAAAATAAGAAAACAGAAGTATGAGGAAACTGACAATGAACTGTGCAGAATCATCACTACTGGTGTGTGAGAACGCTGAGATTGGCTAGGAGCCATGCTTTGGTCATTGCTGTAGTTGAAGCACACAGATGGCCCTCAATGCATGTTGTATGAACAGAGAAATGGAAAGTTTGCATTTTGTTAGGATGCCACACTCATATTTTATGGCTTATAACTGAAAAGGAACATAAATGAAATCATATGTCTGTTTTCATTTATGGTATGATCTTTGCAGTATCATTAAGCAATGCTATGATCTTTTCTGCTATCTATGATGCTATGATTGTGATAATATTACTAAACAATGCCACATTCATCCACCTGGAAAACTCCAAATACATCATCCTTCAGGTTGACCCATGATTCCCTTTCTAAAAAGTATTTTTTGTAGTCCCTGCCCATGCATAGAGTACATGCTTCATTTGTTGTATTTATAGATGTTGCAATTATATATATATATATATTGAAATATTGTAGAGATGAAGTCTTGCCAAGTTGCCCAGGCGGGTCTTGAACCCGCGGGCTCAGGCAATCCATTCACCTCAGCCTCCCAAGGCGCGGGATTACAGGCTGAACCACCAAGCCCAGCAAAATATCTTTTTATTTCTAAATACTATTTGTATTTATTTATACTATGAAGAGAGGGCCAATTTACTAATTAATTAATTCCGTCATCTAAACCATTCTATGCAACATTTGAAATTAAATTGATAGCAAATGGCATTATTCTCATTTTTAAAATGCTCACTGGAAATATTTCTAGCGAAATATATTCTAATGGATGTAGAAGAGTTAATAAAACATATGCATAAAATATTAATAAAATAAAAGCCACATAAGCATCAACCAAGTTAAGAAATTGCTGGTATTTAGGAGCTTCTAGTGAGCTATGTGCTGATTCTGAAGTCTTCTTTCCCAGTAAGGGTAATCACTGTCTGGACTTTTATACTAATTATTACTTTAATTTACTCTATAATGCTATCATCTATGTAAATGTCCATATGCAATATATTATTTTAAATAACTAGATTTGGGAATTTGTCTAAATATGGTCAGATGGTATATGTCTTCTTGTTATTTCTCTTCCTCGACATTATAAATTTAATCTACGGAGGGTGCCAAAAATGTATACACATTTAAGAAAGGAAAAAACGAGCCGGGCTCGGTGGCTCAGCCTGTAATCCTGCGCCCTTGGGAGGCTGAAGTGAGTGGATTGCCTGAGCCCGTGGGTTGAGACCCGCCTGGGCAGGGGAGACCTCATCTCTACAATAAATCAAAAAATTAGCCGGGCGTGGTAGTGTGCGCCTGTGGTTCCAGCTACGTGGAAGGTTGAGGCAGAAGGATCACCGGAGACCTGCAGATCAAGGCTGCGGTGGCCAGGAGCGGCCGCTGCACTCCAGTCTGGGCAAAAGAGTGAGACTCCAACTCAAAAAAAAAAAAAAAGGAAAAAACGTATTAAAGTTGTAATACTCAGCTGGGCTTGGTGGCTCAGCCTGTAATCCCAGCCCTTTGGGTGGCCCAGGCGAGTGGATTGCCTGAGACCACAGTTTCCAGACCAGCCTGGGCAACTTGGCAAGACCTCACTTCTACAATAAATAAAAAATTAGCCAGACATGGTAGCACTCACTTGTAGTTCCAGCTACTTGGAAGGCTGAGGCAGAAGGATCACCGGAGCACAGCAGGTCATGCTGGGGTGGCCATGAGTGTGCCACTGCACTCCAGCCTGGGGGGCTGGGGGTAAGATTCCAACTCAAAAAACAAAAACAAAACAAAAGTTGTAATACTCAATACATACTGATAACAAAAGATGAATATAAGTCACATTTGACTTCTGCAATTATAAGAGGTTCTCAAAATGGTTACCATTAGCGTCCAGACATTCCTTGCAGTGAACTAAAAGTAATACGTCACTTAAAATGTGTATATATATATATATATTTTTTTTGGCACCCCTGGTATTTTGGCAGCTGTTGCTGTAATTTAGTCATCTTCATTGCTATTTAGAATCGTATTATATGACTAGACTATAATTCCTTTATCTATTTTATTTTAATTCAATTTTTCTTCCAAACAATGCTCTTCTAAAAATCCTTGTATGTGTCTACTGACATACATACACAGGGTTTTTTTAGGAATATGAATGGAAAGCACATGGTTAACTCTCTTAGCTAATCTAAAACTCTTTTTCAGTGTAGTTTTTCCAACTGATTTCTCTGAGGTACTGTATGAGTATCTACATTATTTTAGTTCTTCACCAATACTTAATACTATCGGACCTCCATATTTTTGCTTCTCTAGTGAATCTATCATAAGATCATAAGAATTTTAATCTCTAGTTCCATGATTAGTGAGATTTAATATATTTTATGTTTATTTTTGCTAGTTTCCATTTTAGTAAAATGTATTTTAAAATTATTTGCTTCTATTTCTGATACATTAAGCTGTATTGTATATATTATTTTAGTTGTTACTGATATGCATAAATATTATTCATTTTTGTTTATTGAATTTATGTGCTACAGCCTTGTTAGTGACTAATGAATTCTAAAAGTTTTAATTGTTGTTATATTCCCTAAAATAGAGCTAAGATATTTTACATTTATAGCTAGCAAAGTGAAAGTGTCTTTATAGTTTTACTTTCTTTCCATTTCATGCGTCTTGCATTTTTTCCTTATTGTACTGGCTAGGGCTGCCAGGACAAGGTTAAATAATAGGGGACAGAAAAAAAATTTATCTGTTTCTGAACTTAGAAATTATTCAGTATTTTTCCATTAAGTATTATGAGTGTCATAAAATGTGTTAGATGTGCTTTATCATATTCAGAAAGTTGCAATTTATTCCTAATTTGAATGGGTGTTGTATGTTGCCAAATACATTTTATAGGCATTAGCATCATTGTATGCTTTTCTTTTTTCCCCTTTAGATTATAAATTACATTGCTTGATTTTCAAAAAATAAAACAAATTTACAAACTTTAGATAATCCCACTAGGTCACAATGTAATTTTATTTCTCTACAATAATAGATTCAATTGTCTCAGATTTCATTAAAGATTTGCTTCTGTATTGGGAAAAATATGGTCTGTACTTTTTTTTTTCTATTTTAATTACAATATCCTGTCTAGATTTGATGTCAGGGTAATGCTCTTTGGAAAGTGTTGCTTTCTGTTCTGTTTTCTAGAAAAGATTGTATAGGATTAGTGTTATCTCTTCTTTAAATAGTTTGTATCATTCACCAGTAAAACTATCTGGCCTATAGACTTTTATATGGGTGGAATTTATATTATAAATTAAATCTCTTTAATAGCCATAGAACTATTCAGGCTATTTCATCTTGGATACATCCTGATAGTTTATGCGTTTTGAAACTTTCTCTCTTTAAATTGATGAATCTATGTACCTAGAGTCATTTTTGGAAAGAGTACTTTAGAACTGATATCAGTTTTTCTCAAATGTTTAGAGGAATTTGCTTGCCAGTGATATCATCTGGATCTTCATTTTGTTATTGTTATTGCTTGTGGTGATGTTTTATTTGTTTTTGCTTTTAGAGAATATAATGAATAATGATTTCTAACTTTAAAATAAATATAAGACTATTAAGAATATCTAACTTTTTTAGACAACACTGCTAGTTTTTTCTATTACTGAACATTCTTATGTTATACATGTTATATTTTTTAATATATTTATAATATTACATCACTATCTTCTTAATGGTTACATGATCTGCAGTGATGTCTACCTTTTACCTTTTACTTTTAGATCTTTTAAATTTTTGTTCATTCTTTTTTGTCTGATTAATTTCCTGACTAATTTTATTGATCTGTTCTAGAAAACAGATTTTGTTTTAATTACTTCTATTATTTTTCAATTCATTGACATTTCACTCATATTTTTATTATTTTCTTCTGTCTACATATTTGGTTTTAATTTCTCTTTCTTTTTTTTTTGCTAACTTTCTAAGATGGAAGCATAGATCATAAATTACACACCATTTTCTTTCATATTAAATATAAGCACTTAAAGCTATACATTTTGATTTGTGCTTTGCTTTAGCTATTTCCCATAATGTTTGCTAAGCTGTATTTTTATCACCATTCAGTTCAAAACAATAAACTGGTTTTGAACTGAATATAATGGTTCTGCTTTCACCCATGGATTTTTAATGTGTGTTGCTCAATTTTGAAATATGTTTAAACTTCTCATAATAGATTTAATTATTTTATCTTTTTCTTGTCCTTGTTATTTGTGTTAAAAATTAGCCATCGTTTTGTATGGGGTTTTCCTCAATGTAATGAAACCTTTTCTCTGACTCTTTTGAATACACATGTATATACATGTATTAGGTTTTGTTTTTTGTCCCTTGACTATTGCCATGGTTTTAATGTCCTCTCAGAAACCCATGTTGAAATTTAATTACTAATACAATGATATTCAGACATAGGGTTTTTTAGAAGTGATTAGGTCATGAGGGCTCCACCTTCATGAATGGTTAAAGGTCAGTATCTCAGAAGTGGGGGGAGCTTGTGATAAAAGGTTGAGTTTCACCACCATTCTCTCTACCTCTCTTGTTAGCTTGCCTTTCTGCCATATTGTGACACAGTAAGAAGGCTCTTGCCAGATGTTGGTGCCATGCTCTTTGATTTCTCAACCTACAGAACTGTGAATCAGAGAAAATGTCTGTTTACTGTAAATTACCCAGTCTGTGATATTCTATTATAGCAGCAGAAAATGAACTAAGACAACTAAGATGATTCTATATGTGGTTTTCTTATGTCTATTTGACTTATATTTACCCAGCTTTATCCTGATCTTTTATTCAACAGTATATTTGAAAGATCACTGTATGGAAGCATGTGGAAACATTCCTCTTTGTTATAGTTGCATAGTAATCACTTGTGCATACACTGTAGCTTTCTTTAAAATTCCCATATTGATAGACGTATAGGGAGTTTTGAGTCCTGTTCTATTAAATCTATTATTTCATTGAATAGGCCTTTATATAAATTTATTTTTGTCGATTTACCCTGAAAAGATTTTAGGGCTTATCCAAAGGTAAAAGCAGTTCTGTTTGAAGAAAATATGGCTAATTTCCCCCAAATAGGTTTTGCTATTTTCTATTCCTATCACTGATGTATGAGAGTGTCTATTTCCCCTGAGCTTCACCAAAAAATATGTCATCAGATTTTGATTTGTTTTATCTTATTGATAAAAAAAAATTATCTCAGTGTTACCACTGCTACAAACCAAGTGGCCACATATGTAAGCATCTGTATCCAGACATTTTCCGTATCTTGAAAATAAAATGAAAATTAACACTGTAAGTCCTGTGTTTTATTTTATTTATTAGATTTTCCTTCTATTTCTGCTTCTTTTTACTCTCCATATAAATTTTGTATCAACTGACAGTATTTACACACACACACATACATACACAAGCACACATGCACCCATACACACAAAGCTTGGGTTTCAAATGAGATTTTACAAGATCCCTTTGGTAAGAATAGGTGCGTTCACAAAACTGACTTCTGCAATCTTTGTTCATGATGTTTACCTTTTCTTATTGAGGATATAAATTTTCCCCAATGTTTGTAGATCTTAGCTCAGAGAGCTTGCATATTTGTATGTGTATGTATGTGTTCTTGAACCTAGGGACCTAGGAACTCTTTGTTTGTTGGATTTTTTACCTGGTTTGGGTATCAATGTGATGTTAGCTTCATAAAATGATTTGGAGAGAGTTGCATCTTTCCCAATTGCCTGGAATACTTTTAAAAGGATTGGTATCAGCTCCTCCTTGTATATTTTATAGAATTCTGCTAGAAAGTAATCTGCTCCAGGGATTTTTTTTTTTTTGTAGGCAGTTTTCTTATAATAGAGTCAATTTCTCGGGCTGTTATTGGTTTATTTAGGATCTCTGTGTCTTGTTTCAAACTTGGTAGGTTGTTTGATGTCAGAAAGTCCTCCATTTCATTTAGGTTATTGGGTTTGTTGGTGTACAGATGTGCATAGTAATCTCTGATAATCTTGCATTTCTTCAGGGTCAGTTGTGACTTGATCTTTTGTGTTTCTGATTGTGTTTATTTGGACTTTTTCTCTCTTTTTTTGGTCAATCTGGCTAGGGGTTCATCAATTTTGTTTATCCTTTCAGAGAACCAGCTTTCAGTTTTGTTGATTTTTTGCTATGGTATTTCTGTCTTCTATGTCCCATATTTGGACTTTTACTTTGGTGATTTGAATTCTTCTGTGGAAGTTCAGGTTTTGATGGTCTTGGCTTTCCAGTTTTCTTAGATTATTTGTGAGGCTGTTAACTTGTGATCTTCCTATTTTCTTAACATGTGCTTGTAGAGATATAAATTCCCCATTAGTACTGTTTTCATGGCATCCCAGAGGTTTTGGTAAGATGTGTTTTTATTTTCATTTGTTTTATAGGAATCTTTTAATTTCTGTTTGGATTTCTGTGTTGATCCAGGAGTTGTTCAACATCATGCTGTTTAGTGTCCATGTCTTTGTGGATTTGAGGGAAATTTTGCTGGTGGTGATAATTATTTGCATTCCACTGTCGTCTGAGAAGGTACATGGCAGTATTTTGATCTTACAAAATTTGTTTGTGCTTGATTTTTGGCTGAGGATCTGGTTGATTTTGTAGTACATTCCATGTGTTTATAAGTAGAATGTATATTCTGTGGTTGTTGTATGGAATGTTCTGTGGTTATCTATTGAGTCCATTTGGTCAAGCATCAAGTTGAGGTCCAGAATCTCCTTGTTGATTTTTTGCCTCAATGGCCTATCTAGGGTTGTTAGTGGGTATTTAAATCTTCAGCTATGATAGTGTTAGAGTTAATATCATTTTTTAGTTTATTTAGTAGCTGTTTTATAAAAGTTGGTGCTCCTGTGTTGGGTGCATATGTACTTAGGATGAATATTTCTTGTTGATGAATTGAACCTTTTCTCATTATGTAGTGTCCTTCCATATATTTTGAAATTTTTGATAGCTTTAAAGGTTGTTTTGTCTGATATTAAGGTCACAACTCCTGCCTTCTTTTGTGTTCCTTTTGGCTAAAAATTTGTTTTCTATCCTTTAACTTTGAGTCTGTGAGTGTCCTTTTAGTGAAATGTGTTGCCTGGAGGGAGCATATTGTGGGTCATGTTTTTTTTTAATCCAGTTTGCCATTCTATGTCTCTTCACTGGTGCATTAATCCACTCACATTCAGGATGATTTTTGAGATGGGAGAGTTTGTCCCTGTAATGAGACTGTTACAAAGTTTGTTGTTGTTGTTACTGTTTGTTTGTTTATTTGTTGGTTTTCTTTTGATTTTTGGATTGATATATGTGTGTGTTTTCAATTTTGCTGTCACAATTCATGCTGTGGTTGATTCTCTCTTTTCCTCCATTCTTGGGAAGTGTGGTCATTCTTTTTTTTTTTTCTTTTATCTTCTTAAGCATCTCTTTAGAGCTGGTCTGGAGGCAGCATAAACTTTTAGGGATTGAATATCTGAAAAGGATTTTAATTCTTATCAATGATGAAGCTTAACTTAGCTTGGTAGGAAATTCTTGCTTGGAATTGTTCATCCTTGAGAACTTTGAACATTAGACTCCAGTCTCTTCTAGCCTATAGCATTTCTGTAGATAAGTCTGCTGCTATTCTAATTGGTCTTCCCTGTGAGGTAGTCTGACCTTTCTCTCTCACTGCCTTTAGGATTTTTTCTTTTATACCTACTTTATATAAGTGAATTACTATGTGTCTAAGAGTTGGGCTTCTCATTTGCTATCTTGCAGAGATTCCCTGGATCTCTTGTGTTTGGATGGTTGTGTCTCTGGTGAGATGAGGGACGTTTTCTTGGACATTCCCATGGAATATTTGTTCCAAGTTTTTCTCTGTCTCCCTTTCTGCCTCAGGAATGCTATTCAGACATAAGCTTGCCTCTTAATATAATCACACATTTCTTGGAAACTTTGTTCCATTTTTGTAAATTTCCTTTCTATGTTTGTAACAGTTTTGGTTATTTCTATATTTCAGTCCACAAGCTCTGAGATTTTTTTTTCTGCTTGATTAACTATTTCCATGCTTGTCAGTTTGATATTTATTTCATTTCCTGTATTCTTTATTACTACCATCTCAGTTATCAAGTCTTTCATTCTTTCTTCTTGTCTTTCTTCATTTCTATTTATCCTCTCCATCTATACCTTGATATCTGGATTTGTGGATTTGTGGTTTGAGACTAGTCATGCTGGGGACTCTTTGTTGTTTAGGTTCTGAAGTCTGCATTCTCAAGCACTGTAATTCTAGGAGCCTGGGGGATACCAGTGTTCTTCTATTGAATCTTCTTCATTTGTGATGGATTTCCTCACCTTTCACCCTCTTTAATTCTGTTGCTCAGTGATGGGGGATGGCTTTCACTTCTGTTTGCTCTACCCCTTAGTATTCCTTAGGTAGAACCTCTGGATTTGTTCAATTTTGAAGCTGGACTGGTGGGGGGGTTGTGCTCTGTTTTAGTGACTTTGTGATTTGATTAAGGTGTAATGGAGGGAACTAAGGTTCAAAAGTTACCTACAGATCGCAGTATCTGTTGACTGAGGTGTGGACCCCTGGAACCCACTTCCCACCACCTTTCAATATGTCTATGCAGTGGGAGCATATGTATACCCCCTGAAACTAAAATGAGATAAGAGAAAGGAAAAGAACAGAAAGAAAGAAGAAAGGAAGATGAAGAGAAAGAGGGAAAAGAAGGAAACAGACAAGGAAACAAACAGATAAACAAACAAACAAAAAACAGCAACAACAATGAAAACTGAAGATACACTCACACTTAAGTATACTCATATGCAAAAAAAGGAGAAAAAGAGGCAAGTCAAATCAGAAGACACACACAGAAAGGTATGAATGGAAAGAACGGGCAAACAGAAAAAAAGCTCCCTTTCATGGCCATTTCTGGAATTTTGGTTGCTTTCCTTTTTTTTTAAACTCGGGTGTCCCAAGCACCACTGCTTTTGGCTCTCTGCATTAGGGAGTGGGCTTCAGTCTCTAGACTCTCCCCTCTGCTCTCAGTATAGGCTGATCAGGTTGCTCTCCATGTCAGTCAGATGCCCCATGGACTAAAGGGGGAAGGGGGGTTTAATCAGAATGGGCCTCACCCCAATTTATCTACTGCAAAGTCTTCCCTCATGATACTATTAATTTCCTAAATATTTCACAGATCTGCTTTCAGGCACATAAAGTGACAGCAGATGAACTGAATTCAGTCAGAGTCTGAGCTGACTCTAGCCTAGTTTAGGGTTTTCCCAAGACTTTTCTACTTCTGTATCACATACTATTAGAATATAGCTCTTCAGACTTTCCAACTAAAAGTCTTGGATCTTTTACTCTGATTTTGCTCTTGTTTCTCTTGGCACCATGAGACAGTCATGAAATATCTTTATTTTTTGTTGACTATTGTGGGAAAGGCCTGTAGTGTTTTTCTTTTAAGTAAAGTGCTTGTTTATTGATTATGATATATACTTTGTCATGTTAATGATGTGTCCATTAAGTTCTACTTTATTGAGTGAGTTTTTATCATTATGTGTGCTGATTTTTGGCAAATGCTTTCTCTAAATCTTTGGAGATAATCATATAATATTTCTTTTAAGCTCTACTTATATGACCTCATTTATGACCATATTTATGACCTTTCTATTATTGAACCACACTTGCATTACTGAAATTAACTACATTTGTTTGTCCTATATAACTTTTATGTGTTATTAGAATCTATTTGCTAGAGTTGTATTTAAGAATTTTGTATTAATATTTATAAGTGAAATACATTTATAATATAGTAATTTCATGAAATGTACAAAATCAATGTTGTATTAATATTATAAAGCAAATTGAGAGATTGTTCTTTTTAAATGTTCTAGAACAATTTATGTAGCATTGAAATTACCTGATTTTTAAAAAAAACTTGATAAAATTCCTTAATTAAGTCAATTGGGTCAGGATTGCTGCTTTTCAGAAAAAGACTTTTTAACCCCTGTCTCAGTTTCCTCTAGGGTAATTAGTCTGCTGATATTTTTTGTATATTGAGTTTAGTTTTGGTAAGCTTTTCAAAAAATATGTATTTAAACTATATTTTATTTTTTATTTTGGTAGCATGACATAGAGTTTGCAAATAAACTAAATTTAGCATTAATTTATTAATTCTAGTCTAGTGTGCACTATTTTCAAATTCATTTGTTTCATTTACTTTGTAATTTTTTTCTTAGTTTTTGAATTGACTAGTAAATCCATTTAATTTTGTCTTATTTTTATTGATATAGGCATTTAATACTATAATATTTTGCTCAAAACTCTTAGACATATACCACAAAATATTTTATTCTATTTTATTATCCTTATTTTCAAAACTAATTATATAATCTCTGTATATTTACCCTTAGACTCAAGAGTTGTTTAAAATCATGTTGCTTATTTTATTTTTTCAATATGAAAAGGCATTTTCTTCTGATTTTTTTAAACTGATTTCTAGATTATTTTTCCTCATTGTGATCAGAGAATACTCTCTTTATTTCTACCTTGGAATTTATTGAGGTTTTCATTTGAGAAATCGCTTAAATAATATTTCCTTGAAATAGGTGAGTATTCCTCACCTTTTACCTGAACGTATATTTTCTGTTTTTGGTAATAATAGCATATCTTTAACTGTATAACAGACACTTTTCTAAAAGAAGACTAGAAACTGAAGTAAACAATATTTACCTCCAGAATGAGGCACACCTTTTTTATGTCATGCCAGGAGGATGGAAGCCAAATAAGTTTTATTTTTGATGGGCCTGGATCCAACTAAATTGCACTGCAGATTTGGTTGACTACATTAAAATAAGTTGGGTAAATCAGGGCCCTCTCTTCAACTGCGACTAGCATCTTAAAAGCTGGGTAGCAAAGATGCCTCTGCTTCACTACTGATACTGTGCTGTACTGGATTGCTTTAGATCTCTTATTTTTTGTTTGTGTTTGTTTTTGTTTCCTGTGGAGCTCTCATAGCTCTCCATTCAAAACCTCTGTTATCTTGTCCCTCTGAGTCCCACAATGCTGCCTCACCCCTGGATTCCTCAAGGGAACAGCCTGAACGTCTGTGACAATCTGGTTTGCCATGGAAAGATTTCTCAGTTCTCACATACTGAAAATTCAAACTAAAGGAAAAGGGATCTGGGCTCTTCCACCTCCTCTTTAGCTTCAACCTCTGAGCACATCTAATGGATTTAGTGTAGTTCTGTTATGCTTGCAAATTAGGGATGGCTTGAACTTGTTGTATGTGCTCTATATCCTGAGAGCTCTTTCTCACTATTTTCCTCTGGCTGTGCATTTGGGATACCATTCCTGAGCATTCAGCAAATATCCATGGCAAAGGGGTTCTTCAGCAGTATAATCTGTCATGCTTGACCATATGTGGTCATTAACATTTCATTAGAAGCTCTTTTTGCAGTTGCAACAGGGATGAAGACAATGTTTGTCACTTCTACCTGGTGAAGGTCTCCTCACTTCTTTTGGAATGTAGTCACTAAAAATCTTTGTACGCTAATTTCTCATGTTATCCAGCTTGTTTTGGTTATTAGAGTGAAAATGATTCCGTTACTTTCTATGTCTAAACTGAATTTTCCTTTTGCCCTTTAGATTTTAAAAATCTTTATCCATGTCATTTCATTCCTTTCTGTCTCTCTCTCTCTCCTTAAACTGTTATCTGCAGTAATATTTTGTTATTGTGCTCTTTTTAAAATTTCAGTTTTATTTCTTAAATAGTTTTAAAAATTATTTTAATGGCTTTCTAAATTGTACCAGCTATCTTTATAAATCTTTCTTGCTCCAATCGCATTACTTAGTTTTTTAAAGTTGAATTTATCCTATCTTCTCAAAGTTTCTATTTTTTTGTCTTGATTTATTTAGTTTCCATTTAAAATATTAGTTTCATCTTTGTTGTTGTAGATGTTTACATTGGGCATAACTTCATTGTCTGAACGGATGTTATTCTTCTGAAAATATATTTTTGCCTTATTAGAATATTGTATACGATTCAAATGCAACAATAGTACAAAGAAAGCAAATGTAATCATTTTGTATTACTGGGTATAAGTGAGATTAGTTTTCTTTTTCTTACAAGAGTAGAGGATGTCAATGTTTATTAACTTGCTTCATAGCCCTAGAA
Organism: Carlito syrichta; assembly: GCF_000164805.1. Lineage (NCBI taxonomy): Eukaryota > Metazoa > Chordata > Mammalia > Primates > Tarsiidae > Carlito > Carlito syrichta. The sequence goes on along the minus strand of NW_007051068.1, from coordinate 96,956 downwards.
TTCTCTCATCCACTGATTTTGAAAAGTGTTAAAATAATAACATATTACTTAGACTCCAAAACCTTTTGGCTCTATTTTTCCCTACCTTTCTATCTGAATTGTCTCTTTCCTTTATTGTCTCTGTCCTAGTAAAATGAAATTTCACTCCCAACTGTGACTATACCCTGAAATTGAATAACCACTGGCTAGTTTCAAAAGCTTATAAGGGCTTGTATTATTTTGGATATTACTATGGCTCTTAATGTGGTCTTATTTTCTTCTTATTATATATATTTAATGATGCAACATGATATGTTGATATACTAATACACAGAGAAATGACTACTATATTAAAGCAAATTAACATATTCATCAAACCAATTTTTTAAAAACTATTCCAAAAATGGAAGAGGAGGCCATTCTCTCTAACTTATTCTCTGAGGCTAGCATTAACCTGATACTAAAACCAGACAAGGTCATAGCAACAAACCATCAACCAGTATCCCCAATGAACAAATAAATGCAGATATCCTAAAAAGAACTAATAAACTGAACTCAACAACACATCAAAAAAATAATTCTGCATGATAAAGTAAAATTTATCCCAGGGTTGCTAGGGTGGGTCAACATATGCAAATCAATAAATGTGATATATCACCTCAACAGAATGAAAAACAAAAACTATGTGATCCCTCACATAGATGCAGAAAAATCATTTATTTATTTATTATTATTTTTTGAGCTGGAGTCTCACTCTGTCACCCAGCTGGATGGAGTGCAGTGGCACATTCACGGCCTCCACAGCCTTGACCTGCTGGGCTCAGGTGATCCTTCCACCTTAGTCTTCCAATTAGCTGGATTTACAGGCATGTGCCACCAAACCTGGCTCATTTTTTGATTTATTGTAGAGATGATGTTTCGCCAAGTTGCCCAGACTGGTCTCAAACCCGTGGGCTCAGGCAGTTCTCTCACCTTGGCCTCCCAAAGGGCTGGGATTATAGGAGTGAGTCACCACACCCAGCCAAAAAATCATTTATAAAATTAAACCTTCATTCATATTGAAAACTCTTAAGAAATTTGACATAGAAAAAGAAAAGCCATGAAAAAATAAGAAAAACCATGACAAACCTATAACTCACATCATACTGAATGGAAATAAAGCCTTTTCTCTAAGAACTGAAACAAGAAAAGGTATTCACTTTTATCACTCTATTCAACATACCACTGGAAATTCTAACCAAAGCATTTGGGCAAATGAAAGAAATAAAAGAAATCTAAATTTTAAAAGTGTATGTAAAATTATTCCTCTTCACAGACAACATGATCTTATATGTAGGATATCCTAAAGAATAAACAAAACAAAACAAACAAACAAACAAACAACAACAACAACAAAAACCTCTTTAAACCAGTCAGTGATTTAGTAAAGTTGCACGTTACAAAAAACAACAAACAATAGTCAGTTGTATTTCTCTACAACTGAAGAAGAAAGTAAGCAACCAATCTCTACAATATCAGGAAAAAAAAATATGTAGGAATAAATTTAACCAAGAAGGTAAATATCTCTACAACAAACACCATAAAACTCTAATAAAAGAAATTTAAGAGGACACAAACAAATCGGAAGAAATCCCATGGCCATGGATTGGAAGAATTAACATTATTAAAATGACCATACTTCCCAAACAATCTACAGATTCAATGCAATCCCTATCAATATATCAATGACATTTTTCACAGAACAATACAATATAATATAGTGTCAAATAGCTGGAAGGAGGATATTAAGTTTCCCACCCAACACAAAGAAATAATAAGTGTTTGAGATGATGGGTATGCTAATTACTGTAATTTGATTTCTATGCATTATATGTACTGAATCATCACTATGTACCCAATAAAAATTCACATTTATTATACACCAATTACAAAAGTAAAATAAGTAAAATAGAAAAAAAAATACCGGAATTTTTATGATACCACAAAAGACCCCAAATAGCTAGAGCAATCCTGAGGGGGGAAAAAAAAAAGCAAAAAAATGAAAGGAATCACACTACTTGTTTTCAAAGTATACTACAAAGCTGTAGTAACCAAAATGGCATGATGTTTATAAACAAAAATATAGATCCATAGAAAAGAATAGAGTACCCACAAATAAATCTGCATATTTACAGCCAACTGATTTTTAACAAAAGCACCAAAAACATCCATGGGGGAAAGACACCCTCTTCAATAAATGGTGCTGAGAAAACTAGATATGCATCTGCAGAGGAATGACACTAGACTTCTATCTATCACCATATTAAAAATAATCAACTCAAAATGGATAAAGGCTTCAATATAAGGCCCAATACTATAAAAGTACTGGAAGAAAACAGGAAAATCACTTCAGGACATTAACCTATACAAAGATTTTATTTTAATTTCTAAAATTTCAAAAACACACAGCAAACACAAAAATGGACAAAGGGAACTATATTAAACAAAAGTTTCTGAACAGTGAAGTAAACAATCAACAGAGTGAAGAGAATACCTACATGGGATAAAATATTTGTCAGTATTTATCTGACAAGAGACTAATTTTAGCATGTACAAGGAATTCAAGCAACCCAGCAACAAGAAACCCAAATAATTCTATTAAACGGGGTCAAAAATCTGAATAGATATTCCTCAAAATAAGGCATACAAATGGTAAACAGGTATATGAAAAAATGCTCAACATCAGAGATCATCAGGGCAGTGCAAGTGAAAACCTCAATGAGAGATCTCATCCTAGTTTGCATGGCTTTGATCATGAAAACAAAAGAAAGTGCTAGTAAGGATGTAGATAAAATGGAATTCCTTCACTATTGTGAAGGAATGTAAATTAGTACAGCCATAATGAAAAACAATAAAAAAAGTTTCTCAAAAAATTAAAAATAGAAGTACCATACAATCACTGCTTAAAGAAATCAAAGACGACACTAACAAATGGACAAATATTCCATGCTCATGGATTGGAAGAATCAACACTGTTAAGATGTCCATCCTACCCAAGGCAATCTACAGATTTAATGCAATACCCTTTAAATTACCAGCAGCATTCTTCTCAGACCTGGAAATGAAACTACAGCAATTCTATTACTGTGTTTATGTTCAAAGGAAAGGAAATCAGCAAATCAAAGAGATATCTGTACCTCCCCCATGTTTATCACACTGCTATTTACAATAGCTAAGACGTGGAATCAACCTCATGTCCATCAATAGATGAATGGATAAAGAATTGTGGTATATATTCACAATGCAATATGATTGTGCCCTAAAAAATAGAATCTTGTCCTGTGCACCTTTGCAACCACATGAATGGAACTGGATGAAGTCTGTTACGAAATGAAATAAGCCGGGAAAATAAATATCACATATTCTCACTCTATGTGGCAGCTGAAATAGTTGATCTAATGGTAGTAGAGTAGACTGGTGATTACCAGAGGCTGTGAGAAAGTGGGAGTAGATTCTGAGAGATTGGTTTACATACAGTTAGAAGAAACAAGTTACAGTATTCAACAGAACAATAGGGTGACTATAGTTAATAATTTGTTGCATATTTCAAATAACTATAATAGAAGATTTGAAATGTTTCCAACACAAAGACATGATTAATATTTGAGGTGATGGTTATCATAATACCTTGATTTGATTATTACAAGTTATATTCATGTATCAAAATATAACATGTGACCTATAAATATATATAATTATTATTTATCAGTTTTAAAAAGAAAACATCTAAAATATATAAGATTCTCATACAACTCAATAATACAAAGACAAATAATCCAATTTAAAAATGGACAAAGGACCTGAACAGACCTTTCTCCAAAGACGACATATAAACGTCACTGATTACACTGCCCTAATTTGGAACTGGCAAAGTCTGTTCCCAGTTTTAACAACTGCTGTCAGATTTCACTCCTGGCAATTCCATTGAACACCTATGAACAATTTACATTCTTCAGCTCTCAGGAGAGATAGAAGTCCCTTTAAGTTGACTTTTTCCAATAGGTGTTGATCCCTCACTGTTGTGTTTGAACTGGTGATTTGATTCGATCCTCTCTGAATTTGGAATTTAGAGAATTGGCTTTTTTCCGAGTTTTTATAGATGTTTGGTTTTGATAAAAGAGTGACTCTCTTTAAAAAAAAAAAAAGAGTCAAACTATAGAGATTTGAACCTATGCTGTCATCATCTTCAAAGGATTTGGAAATTAATTTTTATTCAGTGTGGTTTCTATACTGTTACACTTCTGTTCTAGTCCCTGCATGAAGAAATATCTACCGTTTTTCCACTCATCTGAAATAATAAAAATATAATCTTTCAAGAGTCTATATATACATTGCTCTGTTTCTAAAGTTTCTATTTGGTTTCACTTATCTCTGCCATCCGCACAATTTAATTACTATAACTCTATAATACATTTGTTAGTACTTAATTAAAATTTACTGAACTTATTGATTTTATTGGGATAGAATTAACATATATAGTATTGACTACTAGCAATATTTTATATTACCATTTTATGATTTTTTTTTTTTTTTGAGTTGGAGTCACACTCTGTCACCCAGACTGCACTGCAGCCTCAACCTCGACCTGCTGGGCTCCGGCGATCCTTCAGCCTCAGCCTTACAAGTAGCTGGAACAACAGGTGTGCGCTACTACACCTGGCTAATTTTTGATTTATTGTAGAGATGAGGTCTGGTCAAATTGCCCAGGTGGGTCTCGAACCCTTGGGCTCAGGCAATACACTCACCTCGGCCTCCCACAGTGCAGGGATTACAGGCTGAGCCTCCGAGCCTGGCCCATTTTATGATATTTTGATGGCTAGAAATAGATATGATCGGAATGTGTATATTGTCTTCATAAAATTACATGTCATTTGCTATATATCAACAAGTGGTTTGTAATTTTTTGTGTCTTAAAAATGGTATTTTTTTATAATCAATATTTTTTATTATGATGTTGTGGGGTTAGGTATACAACCCTTATGATGTTAAGGGTTAGGTATACAATACGTTTCATTCAGGCACCCTATTGATAAGAGGTGCTTCCCCATCCCCAGACCGATATTTGCTACTGTTAATCCCATCTCTCTCCCCCCCTCATAGTTTCCCACTACTGTCAGTCATTTTCTTATAGTATTAGGTTGGATGTTCAAGATCGATTATATGAGTGAGAACATATGATACTCAGACCTTTGTTTTTGTGAGAGGTCAGTCAGTATTATAGACTCTAGTTCCATCCAGGTTGCTGCGAAATTCATGATTTTGTTCTTTTTTATGGCTGCGTAGTATTCCATCGTGTATATGTACCACATTTTTTAATCAAGTCCTCTTTTGATGGGCAGCATGGTTGCTTCCAGGTTCTTGCTATTGTGAACAATGCTGCAATAAACATACGTGTGCAGGTATCTTTTTTATAGAGTGATTTGAGTTCTTCCGGGTATATTCCCAGAAGGGGGATTGTGGGGTCATATGGAGGGTTGATATTTAAAGCTTTTAGGAATTGCCACACTGCTTTCCACAGAGGTTGCTCTAGTTTACACTCCCACCAACAGTGTAGAAGTGTTCCCTTTTCGCCACACCCTCTCCAGCAGTTGTTATTTTTTGAGTTGTTGATAATTGCCATTCTGACTGGAGTTAGGTGGTATCTCAGTGTGGTTTTGATTTGCATCTTCCTGATGATTAGTGAGGTTGAACATTTCTTCATATGTCTGTTGGCTGCTCGGATGTCTTCCTTTGTGAGTGTCTGTTCATACCTTTTGCCCATTTTATAATGGGGTTGTTTGTTTTTTTCTTTTCAGCACATTTGAGTTCCTTGTAGATCAAAGACGTTAGGCCTTTGTCTGACCTGGTGTTGGCAAATACTTTTTCCCAGTCTGTAGGCTGTCTCCCTGCTCTCTTGATGGTTTCTTTGGCTTTGCAGAAGCTTGTCAGTTTAATAAGGTCCCACTTGTTTATCCTCTCTCTTATAATCTGTGGGTTTTGGGTCTTGTTCAGGAATTGGAGGCCAGTTCCCATTTCCACGAGGGTATGTAAAAATGGTATTATTTTTAAAGTTTATTTCCTTAAATTTGTTGCTGGTGGCTGGATAGGAACATAATTTGGGGGGGGTATATTCTTACATTTGGCAACCTTGCTGAATTTTCTTATGCAATAATCTAACACATGAATTACCACAGTTTTGCCTCTTCCTTCCAGCCTTTTTATTTCCACAATATATGATAAGACTTCCGATAAATGCAGACTAGAAATAACATTGGTCATTCTAGCCTGGTTCTTATTGAAATAAAATGCATCAAGTATTTCAAAACTAAATATTACATTTATTCTATGTCTTTGATAGACCACTTTTTTGTATTAAGAGATTTCATTCTATACCTTATTTACTATCTTTGCCTTAAATACATGATAAAACTTAAATTTTAAGTTTTATCATGTATTACAATCCTATTCAGTAAGAAACTTAGCTATTATTTTGAAATTATATTGCCAACACCTCAGAATACCTGATACATAATAGCTGTTCAGTGAATATCTTTTGCTGAATTGATTATTTCAGTTTTTGTGTCTATTGAGAAGATGAGATGTTTTTCTTCTGTTAATATGGTGAATTATGTTATGAGATATTCTAACAAAAACATTTCTTACATTTTTAAAATCAAATTTACTTCATAAAGCAATATTACATTAGTGATATTCTGATGAATTTTGTCTGCTGAATTACACATTTTGCATCCTAGTTCAAGAGTGAGATGGAACTTTGTATATGACCCTTATTCAGTTTGATGCAAATGATTCTAATCTCACAAAATGAGGGGAAATTATTTCCTCTGTTTTCCATCTCTAAAAGACATTGTATTTGACCCAATTATCTTACATGTTTTATTATGACACTAGAAAATTTGTTATATGAATGACTATAATGTTTGTCAGATGAATGATTGTTTAATTCTCAATTATACTTATGTTTTGTAACGATCTTAGGAGTAGTCAGGTTTTACATCTCTTCTTGTGTCAGTTTGGTAAGATAATCGCCTCTTTGGCCTTCATTTTTCAAATTTGTGACTATGAAGTCACCATCTGCTCTTATTTTTAAATGTAACTGCTATATATATTTATGACTTATTTAAAAATTTCTAGGGTTTTTTTTCTTAGTTATTTTGTGGATCCCGATTATTTTAAATTATGAAAATTTTAAACATAATTCCTAATCCTTTGACAGAAATTTTTGTTGTATTTTGTTCTCTGAGGAAACGAAAAAAAACATAAATAATATAAGTAAAACTCTGTTAAGTTGAGCTATAGTCGTTGTGTGTGTGTGTGTGTGTTTCTGTGTGCAATAAAATAGGATCCTCTTCCACAATCATGGCTTTGTGTAACTTCCTTATTCCAAAAGAGGCTTGCTCATCCTGAAAAAAATAAACAAGGGCTCCTTGCCAGAAAGTGAGATGAATTCCTAGACAGTCTGAAGTTGTTGATAACACTTGCATATGTTGCTCTCAGGAACTCACTAGTAAAGAAAGCCGCAGTTGAATACTTGAGCATAAGTAGCTTGTTTACCATATATTGAGTGCTACTCACGTGGTCATTTAAAGCTAAAGGATGTTTGCCTGGCCCATCCACCCATGGGAAGATAATCAAGGTTTGATACCTTTGGATCTTCAAGTTGGTAATAAAGCTGAGTTATTTATCAGGATGCTTTAGCATTAATTTTACCTGAAAATAGCATGGAATCTAATGGGTTTTGGTAAAGAACCACTTTATATTCTGCCTCACACTTCCCTTCCTTCCAGTATAGTTTCACAGCCAGGACCCTGATTCAATTCTCAGACCTCTGATGGTGCCTATAAACATGGTCTTGTTTATTCCATTCAACACATATCCATTGATTACCTCCTCTGTGTAGTTACTGAGCTTGTTTCTGTGAATACAAAATGGGGTATAGAAAGGTCCTCCTTCTAGGTACCTAAAGTCTACTTGGCAAAATTGTTTTAGGATTTCTGTGTTTTAATCCAAGTGAATGGCCTAAATGAGGATTTTGGCCATAAAATATTTTGATAACCCTGTGATGTTTTCTCATCTCCAATAAAGCCATAATTTTAAAATCATTCTAAACCCTCTTCTGTCTCTTCCTAATCTTGTTAAATGACTCTTCTTAGAAAACAGGGTGTTTCCTCTTAACAGTGACTTAGTATTAGTGTTTTGGTGTTTTCTTAATAAATTCTCAAAGTATTTTCACATTAATGCTGTGTAATAAAAAGCCTGACCCATTCACTTAACAAACAGTTACATGTCCACTAAGTGCTACCCACTTGTCAGATAATGGGTACACATTGGTATCCAAGAAAATAAGTACAATCTGTGTCATCATAGACAGATATTGTAAATGGAAGCTATTGTCAATTAATTACAATTAGACTCAAGTTTACAAGGCATGGTGCAGTGCGAATGAGCAAAAACACTAAAAAAATCTGGTGACAAAGAATTTTTTTCTGAGGAAATGGCAGTTCAACCGAAATCCAATGAGAAAGAATTACCTGGGTATAGTGGATACTGTTGTATAAGCACAGGGAGAAATCCTTGTGAATTTTTTTTGGATAGGAAATTAAAACATTCAACAAAAGAAACCTGAAATTTCCAATTCATTTTTTTCTCTTTTTAATAGACTAGTTTGAGAGCAGTTTTAAGTTCACAACATAATTGCACACAAATCCAATTCAGTTTTCAATCTAATTTCAAATGTGAATTTTAAAGCATGGCATGGAAGTGAAATCATCATAAAGTAGACTTGATGTTCTTTGATTATTAAAAACCCATTGGGTATTTTTTTTAACTTTTTGTTTGGAAATAATTGTAGACTCAGATAAATTTAGGCAGAGTACTATATAGGACATACCAAAAAACACGGATTTTATTCTCCATGCAGTGAACTAATTGCGTGCTTGTAAAAGTAGAAAAATGGGAAAAGTCAGACATACCAGCAATTAATTTGGTGGCTATATAGCTAAAGACAGGCATGACTCTGCTATCATCAAATCCCAAGACTTATCACAATAAACACATACGTCTTCCTGAGGCCATATTCACCACTGGGTCTACAGGAGAACTCTTGGCATAGCAGAAGGAGGAGGAGATTTGTGATTACCCATGATAACTATAAAAGTGAACATTAATGTACACTCTCCACAGAAAATGGAAGAATCTATGAATCTGTTTATTAAGCAGTCACAATTATGCTCATTAATTGAAGTAATAATATATACTGGGCCTGTTTGTGTGTATATCACTATATAATACTACATGAAAAAATATGTATGTATGTCCATATATATGTGTGTACTTATATAAATGTATTTTTATATAATTATATGTATAGTAATCAGATATTGCTCATTTTTTTTCTTTTTTTGGATTGGAAAATATAGTCTATTTAGAAAGAAAATTAGAGAAGAGATTCACCTCCCCAAGGTAGGGGAGAGAGCCAAAGCTAGGAAACATGGTGACCAGAACTCAAGGAACCACATGGCCAGACTATAGCTTGCAAAGCAGTGGTCAGATATTGCTTATTTTCTAGCTGACTGAGGAAGAAAGGTAGAATGAGTTTTATTCACAAATATGTTATAATTCTAATTCTAATGGGACTATTTATTATGGGTAGTCGTTTTCTGCCTGTGGAAATTATTTGCTCAAACACATTAGACATTTACTACCGTTGTCTCCAAGATGAAAGTCACTGTCTTGTAATATGGCTCAACTGAGGCTTATTTTGCTATTTTATCAGACAAGGAAATAGGGTGATATTTATAATAGTCAAAATAAAATCTGGCTCAATTATGGCACTGCTACCCCATTACTCTGTGGAAATTCTCACTGAGTCTATCCCTTAAACCCTTGAGTGTTGAGAGGATTGCGACCTACCCAAAACAATGCTCTTACTCAATGACATGGAAAAAGTACTAAAAAAATTGTCATCAGGTAGTTTATACACACTTATCTCATTTACTTCTTATAATGGGGATGTGAAGACATTATTATCAGTAATAAGTGGAAACCAAATTGGAACACATCTGACTATAAAGCCAAACTTTTAAGCACTATTATTACTGATTCCTTTTTTTCTGAATAGTCGATTATTAGGCTAAGTAACTTAATATAGATCAGTATAATCAGATTCTGATGTTAAAAAATATATACATTTTTTAGTCCCCCCTCCAAAAGATTTTCCAGATGCTTAAAACCTCACAGTTTAAGAGAAAATAAAATGTGGCTCCTTGGAAGATCTAGATAGTGATTTTGGTTTAGCAAACACGTAGTGTAACTTTTTGAAGTGTGTGTGTGGTGAATGTATCGATTTTTGTCTAGTGGTTTAATATGAAGTCACATTAGTAACTTTTCTAGAGATATTCATTCAAGAAAAAGACAAGTTTTTTCTGAATAAAAGAGATCACAAAATAAAGGAATTCAGCCTGCAGTGTCCTGATATCATATACCCCAACTTTGCTGTGACTTCAAAAGAATTCATTGTATCTTTCTTTAATCGCAAATATGTGTGTGTGTGTGTGTGTGTGTGTGTGTGAGTACCAAGAGAAAGTGTTTCATCGACCAAGATGCATTTGCAATGAATTAGAGAAAAGCTCACACCACCTATGGCTAAATAAAATTATGGACTTCCAATAGTTTTCTGACCCATATCCATCAAAATGTCAATGCAGCCTGGATATAGTAGGGCAACTCTTCAGCTCTTACACAGTTTGATTCTGCTTTGAACAATGGGGCCTAGATCATAAATGTGCATGGAATGAGAAACATTGATTTACAAACAGTAATGTACTTGACTTTTTTTGTTTGAGGAGGGAGCTTTTTCTGTTTACTATAGAAATGCACCTTGGTCAGTTTCTCAGTTGTCTGGTAATCACAGAATTTCTTTACCTCAGGATCCTGTAGTAGCAAAAGTATGGACATTGAAATTAACATTCCTAAAATCAAATTACGTCTTTCAAGCTAATTCTCAAGGAAAAAAAATGTCTGAGCCCCACTTTTTAAAATAAGTAAGATAAGAAGAATAGTTGCTCTCTACCTCCCAAAATGTCCATGAGAACTAAACATATATGTACTGATTGTAAAAAGTAGTCAATGACTAGAAGCTATGCTATTATTCTTATTGAAGGCTCACATTACATGAATAACTGTGGCACACTCAGAAGTGAAGAAAATTGAAACAAAACATTGCCTATTGAGACATTTCTAGAAGAAAAGAGAAAATAGGAATGTAACATAAACAAAAAGAGGTGTCTCACTCAGCAGAGTATGCCTGAGAGTCTACTGTGAACCACAGTTTTGCTAAAGGAGACACCTCCAAAGTACTGATGCCAGATACCTCACCTGTCAGCAAATCAAAGCAAAAGTCTTCCTAATATGAATGATGAGCCTGCTAGTAATTCCGTAGAAAGTACCAGTACATTATTACTTTGAGAGGTAAAATTAAATGGTGCTGAATCACAGATTGCTTCTTTTGATATGAATCAGCTTTGAGAATTTAAATTCCATACATATCCTAGCTTAGCATGTTAAAATTCTTATATTCCCTTCAAGAACTGACTTTTCTTTTTTTTTTTTTTGAGTTGGAGTCTCACTCTGTCACCCAGACTGGAGTGCAATGGCCGCTCCCGGCCACCTCAACCTCGACCTGCTGGGCTCTGGCGATCCTTCCACCTCAGCCTTCCAAGTAGCCGGAATTACAGGCATGTGCTACCACGCCCGGCTGATTTTTTGATTTATTGTAGAGATGAGGTCTCGCTGCCCAGGCGGGTCTCGAACCCACGGGCTCAGGCAATCCACTCACCTCAGCCTCCCAAAGGTGCGGGATTACAGGCTGAGCCACCGAGCCCGGCAAGAACTGACTTTTCAAATTGTTGTAAGAACTGATTTTGAGGTGTCAGAAAACAAAGAAAGCATGCATTTAAGAATTCATAGGGAGTGAAGTCACGGTTTCTGTAACCCAGATTTCTGATTTTAAGAAGTTCCTTTTTTAATATTTGGTGTGCTCTCTTTGACCACACATACTCAGACAGGAACTATACTATGTTGTAGTCTTTGGCATTTGTATTTTATTATGCAATAAATTATTATTTAGTCATATATATTTATATACATGTATCCCTATATATAAGTGCCATTCAAGATTTAAACATTAGGTATTGCCTCATGAAAATTATGCAGTTCATATGCTGTAAGTAAATAACATTCAGTCAATAAAAGTTTGTGAATGGTAAGTACTGAAAAAAGGAGAAATGTTTCAAACTGAATGAAAGTAAATCCTAAATTTGAAGGGGTAGGTATGTAGCACAAAAACTATTCCAGGCAGTTGGAATCATGCAGAAGAAACGTTCAAAACAAGTAAAAATAATAGTGTTCAAAAATAAAATGGAAGAAGTAAATCTCTGCTGTGTATTATGTTTTGCATATTTTGTTTCATTTTAGCCTCAGGGGCATTCAGATAGGTAGACATTATCTTCCTTTTACAGTAAGAAAAAAGAAGGCTTAGATACTTTCTAAACATCACACTTTTAGTCTCCTATAATAAAATTCGTCATTAGAGTACAGATATTTTATTCTAAAGTTAATGGTTTTCATTTATCTGTTTTCTATCTAAATTCACAGTTCTCCTTCCTATGGAAGTCAACGTTTTAAAAACTCAGCTTTATTGATATATAACTTATATAGCAAACTGTGTCCATTTAACTCGTACAACTGAATAATTTTTCACAGATGTATATACTCATGAAGCCACTGCTGCAATTAAGATATGAATTTTCCTCACCTCTAAAAGATCGTACATCTCCATATCCACCTTGTATTACCCCCCTTGATCATCAGAGACAGAAAACCACTGATTAGCTGTCTGACACTCTATGTTAGTGTACATTTTGTAGAATTTTATAGAAATGGAATCAGGCAGTATTCTATTTGGTATGGCTTCTTTCACTCAACGTGTTGATTTTGAGGTGCATCCATGTTGTTGAACCATTTTTGCTGCACAATAGTATCACATTCTATGCATATACCATATGTTGTTTATCTGATAGACTTGTAAAAATTTTGATTGTTTCTCATGTTTGGCTATTATGAAAAATGCTGCTAATATTCATGTAAAATCTTTGTGATGACATATGCTTTTATTTTTCTTGAGTAAAAAATAATAACTAGGAGTTAAATGGCTTTTTTAAAAATTTTAACTTCAGGGGGTACATATGCATACCCCTACCCCTACCTGATGTTACATGGGTAGACTGCATAGTGCTGCATTAGAACTTCTATTGACCCATCATCCAAATAGTGATGATAGCAATTTTGCCCTTGCCTTCATTCCCCTCTCCCCATTTTAGGACCCTCCGGTATCTGTTGTTCCCAACTTTATGTTCATGTATACTCAGTTGCAAGGGAGAACATGCAGTATTTGGTTTGTTTCTACATTAATTTGCTTAGAATAATGACTCCTAGTTAGTTGTTGTTAATGTCAAATATGTTTAACTTTTAGGAAAACCTTCCAAAGAGTACTGAAAAGCAATTGCATCATTTTGCACTCCCTCCAAAAGTGTATAAGAGTTTCTTTTGCTACACATTCAGGTTAGCCTTTGAATCATCAGCGTTTAAAAAGTCAACTCAATAATTGTAGAGAAGCATCTCATTGTGGTTTTAATTTGCATACCTTAATAACTAATGAATAATGTTGAGAGTCTTTCCATTTGCTTATACATCATTGTTATATCTTCTTTGTGAAATGCCAAATCAAGTATTTTACATATTTTTTTTTTCAAAATTGAGTTGATTGTCTTTTCATTTGTCAGAGTTATTTATATACTGTGGATATACATCTTTTGATAGATTTTGTCTTGTGAACATTTTTTCCCAGGTCTGTTTTTTGACAGCATACTTGTCCTCTTTTCTTAAGATTCTCTTTATGAGAGCAAAATATTTTAATTTTGAAAATGTCAGTTATTACTTTTTATGACTAATGTATTTCATATTACATCTAGGAAACTCTTGTCTAATGCAATGTTTTTCTGGATGATTAATTGTACTTTTAAATTTATATTTCTGATCTATTGTGAGTTCACTTTTGTATTATGATTGATAATGGGCTTCCTCCTCCTCCTTCTCTGTCTTCTTCTAGCGTTCAGATAAGTAGTTGTTCCTGAGCTATTTGTTAAAAAGGTTTTCCTTTCTTCAGTGGATTATCTTAGTACCTTTGTCAAAACTTGATTAACCATCTAGGTGCAACTCTATTTCTAGATTCTTTATCCTTATGCCACATTGTCTTGTCTATGGAAGCCTTAGAGTTAATCTTGAAAATGAGAGAGAAAAATCCTCCAAACGTGTACTTCTTTGTAAAAACTGCCTTTGGCTAGTCTAGATTTTGGAGGATTAGCATTTTCTCATATTTTGAAGTCAACTTATTAATTATAAAAATACTATTAGAATTTGATCAATTACACTGACCTACAGAAGAATTTGAAGAACATTGACATCTTTATAGTCCTGTGCTTTTTGAGATATGCACACACTTTTCTAAGGTATTATTACATTTTCTCAGCAATATTTTAGTTTTTTCAGTGGCGGAGTCTTTATTATGAAGCACATTATGCTTTGTTATGTTTTGGTAAATGAAATTCAAATTTAAATACATTGTTTGCTGCCTGTATAGTGACACTTACATCACACTGCAGTGCAGCCAACTGTGACCTGCCTTGAGGATAAAGCAGAACAAATGAGAAACTTGCTATTTCTAAATCCTGACAACCTTTCAAAGTAGCCTACTTTTGTTCTCTCTGTAGAGCACTCACTTTTTCTTTATTGTTAAAAGCTTACCTGTAGGGGGATCAAATTACCTCTTGATAGCACTCTACTATGCTGGTAACAAAGTTCTTGCAACGATAGTTTTTTAAAAATGTATTATTATCAATCAATAAAATATTTGAATAGTATCTGAAAAATATATTTAATTTGGTTCCATGAATAACATAATTACCTATTCACTTTTTAAAAAGCAAACAAAGTTTATCATGACTTAATGGTTAAATGAAAGACCTATAAAAAGAAAATGGATAAAGCATAAAAATAAAAATTTAGGGAACTGGGTGGGAGACTGGAAAAGGCCTTCTTCATTGGTAGATTCCTAGAGAAAGAGAAGAGCTGCCCCTACAGGAAAGACATGATATCCAAGCAGGCCCCTCCTCTTCCTGAACTTTCCTAGGAAAAACTAAAAACTGCTTGGGAAGCTATGAAACCTTTTCACTCAAGAGCACAGGAGAAGTCCCATTGTGGCTAGAAGGGTAAAAGAAGAAATACTATATTCTCTGGGGGAAAGGAGGGAATCACCCTTGACTCAAAAGTCTAAGAAGTCTCCTATCCTTGGAAGAAAGGCAGAGATCACTGCTGCAGACGTTTCAGCAAATATGAAAGGCCAAGTCTGGCAACTAGAGGAAGGAAAAAAGCCTCATTTGGGAAACCCAGGAAATCAAGGTATGTCTATAACTGAGACTAGGCTAGACATTCTGCTCCTAACACCTGGCTAATGAGTGTGAAATCACAGTTTATTGCAGGGAAAGGGCAACCCTTTGAGGAGAAGTTATACAAGGAAGAACAAAAGCCCAGGAGGCAGATAACTCCCCTACCACACCCCTTTCAATCTCCACTCTTTCTCCAAGTACAAAGTTATGATGGAGGAATTGGAAGCCGGGGGTGCACTGATGATAACTGCACTAGTTACCTACTGCTGCAAAACCAATTGTCCCCAAACTAGTAACTTTTAAACAATACACATTTATTATTGCACAGATTCTGTAAATCAGGAATTCAGAAATAGCTTGACTTAGTAGTTTTAGTTCGGAGTCTCCTAAAGTTATAATCAAATGTTTTCTGTGGGTATAGACTCCTAAACCTTGGACTAAGACTGGGGACTGTGATTCCAAGATGGATCACTTACATTGCTGTTGGCCAGAAGCCTCAGTTCCTCACCTTTTTGGCTAGGTAAAATAATCCCAAAGAATCTACAAAAAGCTACTAGAACTATTAAGCTAGCTCCTTTGCAGAATATGCTAAATATTTTTGAAAAACAGGTATTTTTCTATGTTCTGCCAACAAAAAATTGGAAATTCAAACAAAAACAGTACTATTTA
Organism: Carlito syrichta; assembly: GCF_000164805.1. Taxonomy (NCBI): domain Eukaryota; kingdom Metazoa; phylum Chordata; class Mammalia; order Primates; family Tarsiidae; genus Carlito; species Carlito syrichta. Next base: position 80,766 of record NW_007051068.1, on the reverse strand, counting down.
TGATGAAACCTTTAGGTATAAACCTTTATGTTTATTTAATGGCCCGTAAAAAAATCTTCATAAATATGACTTCATCAAAATTAAAAACTTTTCTTCAAATGGCGTTATTGAGAAAATAAAAAGAAACTCCACAAATTGGGACAAAACATTTGTGAAACAAATATTAAATAAGATACTTGTTTCCAGAATATATTAAGAAATCTAAAAATCAGTCATAAGAAAGAAACAACCCAATAAAAGACTGGACATGTTTTCGAACATACAGTTCACAAATGAAGATACCTAGCACAAATGAACACATGAAAAAGTTCCCTACATTATTAGTCATTAGAAAAATCAAATTAAAACTACAATGTGACATGATACATGTCAACTAGAAGAAATTTTAAAAATTATGATTAAATCAAGAGCTGTTGAAGATGCAAAGTAAATGGTAGGCTCAAATACTGCTAGTTGTGATGTAAAATGCTATAGCCTGTTGCAAAACAGAAGTTTCCTAAAAAGATAAATATCTGCCTATCACAGTGCCCAGAAATTTTGCTTTTAGATCGTTATCCAACATAAATAAAAAATGATGCTCACTCACTCATGCACACACACACACACACACACATATTTTATATAAATGTTTGTAGAGGCTTTATTTAGTTTATAGAGGCCAACCTGACAACCCAAATGTCCTTCAATGGATGAAGAAATAAACAACTGATGTACATTCATTTAATAGAATACTCTTTGGCAGTAGGAATGAATGAACTACGCAAAGACACTTACTATGTGTTGGCATATTTTATACGTGTATCATATGTATCAAATTTACAAAGAGGTACAAGGAAAATTTGGGAGTTTGGTGGAACTGTTGTATATCTTGATTGGTAACATCACATCTGTATGTGTTTGTGCACTAAGACGGGTGAATTTTAGTTTATTAAACTGTATCCCAGTAACCCGACTTAGAAAAAACAACAACAACAACAAAAACAAATGGAGTGAACTGGAGAAGAATACACATTTCAAATATGTCAATACTCAGCATGAGACTCGAGGCTATAATTAAGTAGTCAGATGCTTGGATTTATGTAGTGTAGAACCAATGCAGTGATACAGGTGTGATGTATTGACAATTCAAATGCTACAATCACTGTTGCCATTAGAAATTTGATTTTCTGAAGTAATGAACAATTCTTTGTAAGCTTTAAAAAAATAAGTATAAGATATCCACATTTTATATAGCAGTTACATTTCCTGAAAGCTCATTCTATATTACAACCATACAACAATGTTCAGTATTAATATAAAAATATAATTAGATTTTCGGCTTGAAAAAAAAGTGTATTTTATGGTGATTTGGAACAGAGAGTCTGAAGCTTGATTTCTTGGGTTCAAATCCTGACTCTGCTACTTCCCATCTCTGTGATATTGGGAAAATTATTTAAATCTCTTCCTGCCTCAATTTTCTCATCCACAAAATAAAAATGGTAGAAATTTAACTGGATGTGTTGAGGGTGAAATGGTTCACCATGTTTAAAATACTTAGAATAATGCCTTGCCCTTAACAGGTGTTAGAACAGAATTATCTGAGAAGTCTGGGTCCAGGTTCAAACCTACGTGTGTTTTTTTCAGATCTGATTATAGACAATTACAGAGACTCTACCTGGTGAGTCTTACAGGGGAAAACTGCGCTCCTGGCGCCAGACTCAGGGCACAGGCAGTGAATACACTGCAGTCTCTGAAGGGAGCTGCAATCAAGGCCTCAGGCCTAGGCAATCGTTCTCTTATACATGCTGTCCCAGTGCCTTCATTCCTAAATCTCTTTATCTGAGGTCTTGGGTAGAGATCACTTTCAGGCATCTCTGGACAGACATCCTATATGAAGAAGGAAGGGGAAATCTAGAAGAGACTTTCCCCCACTCTGGTCCAGTACCCACTTCAGGGTCCATCAAACCACCAGAGCCTTTTGTTCTGGGTAACATTAGCAGCATGTTGATCTCCACGTCTCTGCTGCTCTGCTTGACCCTTGACCTGTGTCCTTGACCGACAGACAATGAAAGAGGGGGAGTCTGTGTTTTCTTGGGTTTTAGACTCTTGCTTATACTATTGCAGCAAGGAAGACTTTACAGTTTCATTTTGTGCATGTTCCTTTTAGTCTTCTATTCAACATCAGCTCTCTCCCAGCTCACCTGAATTTCCAACGTTCTCTTGCTTATCATTATTATAGTTATTACCATATAAAATTATAAACATTTGTTCTTGTTGTTGTTGTTAATGAGTATATCTGGCTACATTTTTTAATGTCCTGCAAAATACTGAAAATATCTCAACTGTACTGGAGACCCCATGCAGTGCAGTACATAAGCACTGTGGCCTATACCCATTATTGTTGGGAACATGCTAGAATGATGGTAAATATGAAAAACATTTTGATCTAGCTTGTAAAATATCTCCAGGGGAGCAGCATCCACCCCCCTATAAATTTTACTCAGAAGACTCTCTGATTCTTGCTGGTTCCTCCAGGAAGCAAGAAAAAGGAGCACCATGAGTGGTAGGCCACACCCATGAGTCGACTAACCTATTGTCCAGATCGCCAAGTCTGTACATTGCTGGTGTCTATTATTATGATAAATGGCAATTGTTTTTTGTTTTTTTTTTTGAGTTGGAGTCTCACTCTGTCACCCAGACTTGAGTGTAGTGGCTGCTCCTGGCCACTGCAGCCTCGACCTACTGGGATCCAGCGATCCTTCCGCATCAGCCTTCTGCATCAGCCTTCTGAATAGCTGGAATTACAGGCACGTGCTACCATGCCTAGCTGATTTTTTTTTTTTTTTTTATTGTAGAGATGAGGTCTCACCAAGTTGCCCAGGTGGGTCTCAAACCCGCGGGCTCAGGCAATCCACTCACTTCAGTTTCCCAAAGCGCAGGATAACAGGCTGAGCCACTGAGCCCGGCTGGAAATTGTTTTTTTTTACAGTGGCATCATAATGATCTTTCTTTTCTCTTGCAATTTTCCAAATGCTGTCTTTTTTTTTTTAAACATATTTTTTATTTTAAAATTGCGGGGTACAGTTAAGGGTCAGGTATTACAAATATGCTTCCTTCAGGCACCCTTGTTGATAAGGGGTGTCCCCCCATCCCCAGACAGATATTACTATCGTTAATCCCACACCCTTCCGCTCCCTGCCCCCCCATAGTTTCCCACCACTGTCAATTCTTTTCTTATAGTATTACAATAGATGTTCAAGGTCCGCTTATGAGTGAGAACATGTGATACTCAGATCTTTGCTTCTGTGAGAGATCACTCAGTATTATAAACTCTGGTTCCATTCAGGTTGCTGCGAAGTTCATGATTTTGTTCTTTTTAGGGCTGCGTAGTATTCCATCGTGTATATGTACCACATTTTTTTTTTTTTGAGTTGGAGTCTCATTCAGTCGCCCATACTGGAGTGCAGTGGCCGCTTCCGGCCACCGCAGCCTCGACCTGCTGGGCTCCGGCGATCCTTCCACCTCAGCTTTCTGAGTAGCCGGAATTACAGGCGTGCGCTACCACGCCCGGATGATTTTTTGATTTATTGTAGAGAGGAGGTCTCGCTGCCCAGGCGGGTCTCGAACCCGCGGGCTCAGGCAATCCACTCACCTCAGCCTCCCAAAGGCGCGGGATTATGGGCTGAGCCACCGAACCCAGCTAGTACTACATTTTTTAAATCCAGTCCTCTTTGGATGGACAGCATGGTTGCTTCCAGGTTCTTGCTATTGTGAACAATGCTGTGATAAACATATGTGTGCAGTTATCTTTTTAATAGAGTGATTGGAGTTTTTCAGGGTATATTCCCAGTAGAGGGATTGCAGGGTCATATGGGAGGTCGATATTTAGACCTTTTAGGAATCGCCACACTGCTTTCCACAGAGGTTGCACTAGTTTACACTCCCACCGACAGTGTAGAAGTGTTCACTTTTCACCACATCCTCTCCAGCATATGTTATTTTTTGAGTTATTGATAATGATATCTCAGTGTAGTTTTAGTTTGCATCTCCTTGATAATTAGTGAGGTTGAACATTTCTTCATGTGTCTGTTGGCCGCTCGTATATCTTCTTTTGAGAAGTGTCTGTTCATATCATTTGCATACTTTGTAATGGGGTTGTTTTTTTCTTTTCAGAATGTTTGAGTTCCTTGTAGATCCAAGATGTTAGGCATTTGTCAGACATGGAATTGGCAAATACTTTTTCCCAGTCTGTGGGCTGTCTCCCTGCTCTCTTGATGGTTTCTTTGGCTTTACAGAAGCTTGTCAGTTTAATGAGGTCCTGCTTGTCTATCTTATCTCTTATGATCTGTGCGTTTCGGGTTTTGTTCAGGAATTGGATGCCAGTTTCAATTTCCAAAGAGTATGTTCTGCATTTTTAAGGTTCTTATGGCTTGAAATTTTACATTTAGGTCTCTGATCCATTTAGAGTTAATTTTTTTGTATGGGGATAGATAGGGGTCTTGTTTGAATCTTCTGCATGTGGTCAACCAGTTTTCCCAGCACTGTTTACTGAATAGGTTCTCCTCTCCCCAGTGGTTGATGATGGAGGCTTTGTCGAAGATGAGTTGGTTGAGAAATTAAGGTTTTGCTTCTGGAATCTCAATTCTATTCCATTGGTCTATATGCCTGTTTTTGTACCAATACCAAGCTGTTTTGATGATTGTAGCTTTATAGTAAAGTTTGAAGTCTGGTAACGTGATACCACCTGCTTTTTTTTTTGCTGAGGATTGTTCTGGCTATTCTTGGTCGTTTGTGTTTCCATATGAATTCCTATGTTGTTTTTTCTAGGTCTGAGAAGAATGTTGCTGGTAATTTGATGGGTATTGCATTAAATCTGTAGATTGCCTTAGGTAGAATGGACCTTTATAATGTTGATTCTTCCAATCCATGAGCATGGGATATTTTTCCACTTGTTTGTGTCATCTTTGATTTCTTTGAGCAGTGTTTTGTAGTTTTCATTGTAAATGTCTTTCATGTATCTGGTGAAGAAGTTGCCAAGGTGTTTCATTTTTTTTGTGGCTATTGTGAATGGAATTGTGCTTTTTATTTGGATTTTGGTTCGTTTATTATTGGTGTAAAGAAATGCAATTGTCTTTTGCACATTTATTTTATATCCTGAGACCTTGCCAAAGGCCTTTATCAGTGCAAGGAGGCTTTTGACAGATTCTCTTGGGTTTTCAAGGTACACAATTGTCATCTGCAAAGAGAGATAACTTGACTTCCTCTTTTCCTATTTGGATACCCCTGATCACCTTCTCTTTTCTGAATGCTCTATCCAGGACTTACAATACTGTTTTGAATAGGAGGGGAGAGAGTGGGCATCCTTGTCTTGTTCCTGTTTTCAGGGGAAATGGTTCCATTTTTTCTGTTTAGGACTATGCTTGCTGTGGGTTTCTCATAGATGGCTTTTACTATTTTGAGATATGTTCCATGTATGCCTAGATGTTCGAGGATTTTTATCAAGAAGCGGAGATGGATTTTATTAAAAGCTTTTTCTGCATCTAATGATATAATCATGTGGTTTTTATTCTGATGTCTGTTGATGTATTTAATTACATTTATTGTCTTGTGACTGTCGAACCAGCCTTGCGTCCCAGGGATGAAGCCTGCTTGGTCATGATGGAAAATTTTGCAGATGTGTTGTTTAAACCGGTTTGCTAGGATCTTGTTGAGAATTATGGCATCTATGTTCATCAAAGATATTGACCTGTAGTTCTCTTTCTTTGTTGGGTCTTTACCTGACTTGGGTATCAATGTGATGTTGGCTTCATAAAATGATTTGAGGAGAGTTCTATCTTTCTCAATCACCTGGAATACTTTCAGTAGGATTGGTATCAGTTCCTCCTTAAATGTCCTGTAGAATTCTGCTGGAAACCTATCTGGTCCAGGGCATTTTTTTTGCAAGTAGTTTACTTATTACATACTCAATTTCCTTGATTGTTATTGGTCTATTTAGGGTCTCAATTTCTTCTTGTTTCCGCCTAGGCAGGTTGTGTGATGCCAGAAAGTCTTCCAATTCCTTAAGGTTTTCAAGTTTGTTTCCATACAAGTGTACATAGTAGTCTCTAATGATCTTCTGTATTTCTTCAGGGTCAGATGTGACTTCATCTTTGTGTTTCTGATTTTACTTATTTGGGCTTTTTCTCTTTTTTTCTTGGTCAGTCTAGTTAGGGGACCATCAGTCTTGTTTATCCTTTCAAAGAACCAGCTTTTTTGTTTCAATCATTTTTTTGAATTATCTTTTTGTCTTCTATGTCCCAGATTTGGGCTTTTATTTTGGTGATATGAATTCTTCTGCTGAAGTTAGAGTTTTTGTGGTCTTGTTTTTATAGCTACCTACGGTGATTTGTTAGGTTGTTAATTTGTGATCCTTCCATTTTCTTCATGTGTGTTTGTAGAGATATGAATTCCCCTCTTACTACAGCTTTCATTGCATCCCAGAGATTTTGGTAAGATGTTTCTTCATTTTCATTTGTTTCTAGGTATCTTTTAATCTCTGTTTTGATTTCATCTTTGACCCAGGAGTTGTTTAACATCATGCTATTTAGTGTCCATGACTTGGTGGGTTTGGGGGGAAACTTGTTGGTGTTGATGTTTATTTTTATTCCACTGTGGTTCGAGAAGGTGCATGGCAAAATTCCAATCTTTTGAAATTTGTTTATGCTTGATTTATGGCCAAGTATGTGGTCGATCTTAGAGTACATTCCATGCGGTGATGAGTAGAATGTATATTCTGTGTGGAGTGTTCTGTAGGTATTAATTAAGTCCATTTGATCAAGGACCACTTTGAGGTTCCGGATCACGTTGCTGATTTTTTGTCCTGATGATCTGCCTAGGGTTGTAAGTAGGGTATTAAAGTCCACAGTTATGATAGTGTTAGAGTCAATATCTTTTTTTTGAGTTTTCCTAGAAGCTGCTTTATGAAAGTTGGTGCTCCTATGTTGGGTGCATATTTGTTTAGGATAGATTTTCTTATTGATGGAGGGAACCTTTTATCATTATGTAGTGGCCTTCTGTATCTTTTTTTATTTTGATAGCTTAAATGGTATTTTGTCTGAAATTAGGATCGCAACTCCTCCTTCATTTTGTGTTCCATTCGCCTGGAAATTTGTTTCCCATCCTCTTACTTTGAGTCTGTGAGTGTCCTCTAAAGAGATGGGTCTCTTGAAGGCCATATATTGTTGTCTGGTGATATTTTATCCATTTTGCAATGCTATGTCTTTTCAGTGGTGCATTTAGTCCATTCACATTCAGGCTAGTTATTGAAATGTGAGATTCATCCTATCATAAAGTTCTTATTGAGTTGTTGCTGTTGTTCATCTTTGTTTGTTGTCTTTCTTTTGGCTTTGGGGTTGGTTCATGTGTGTTTTACTCTTTTTCCTGTGCTCTTCTGAAGAGCGTTGTTGTTCTTTTTTCCTTTTCTTCTGTATTTAGTACTTTCTTAAGTGTTTCTTGTAGAGGTGGTCTGGTGGCAGCGTAAGTTCTTAGGGATTGGATATCTGGGAAAGATTTTAATTCTCCCTCACTGATGAAGCTTAGCTTGGCTGGGTCGGTTATTCTTGGTTGAAATTGTTTATCTTTTAGAACTTTGAAAATAGGGCTCCAAGCTCTCCTAGCCTGCAGGGTTTCTGTAGATAAGTCTGTTGCTATTCTAACTGGTCTTCCACAGTAGGTGATCTGGCCTTTTTGTCTTGCTGCCTTTAGGATTTTTTTCTTTTATACCTACTTTGTTTAGGTTAATTATTATGTGTCTGGGAGTTGGTCTTCTCTACTGTTGTCTTGCAGGGGTTCTCTGAATCTCTTGTGTTTGAATTTTCACATCACTGATGAGATGAGGGAAGTTTTCTGCAATAATCTCGTGAAATGTTTGTTCCAGGTTGGCCTCAGTCTCTCTTTCTGTTTCAGGAAGTCCAATTACTCTTAGGTTTGGTCTCTTGAAGTAATCAGTCATCTCTTGAAGGTTTGTTCTGTCTTTTTAAGCTTCTTTTCTATGTTTTTGACAGGTTGGGTTAGTTCTATATATTGGTCCTCAAGCTCTGAGATTCTTTCTTCTGCTTGGCTAATTCTGCTTTCCATGCTTATCAGTTTGTTATTTATTTCATTCAAAGTATTCTTTACTACTGTTATCTCAGTTCTCAGCTCCTTTCTAATTTCTTATTGTCTCTCCCCAATTCTTTTTAATCTCTCCATTAATGTCTTGATATCTAGGTTTGTAGTTTGAGACCAGTCATTCTGGGGGGCTTCATCGTTTGCATTCTGAAGTCAGTTTCTCAGTGTCTGCCCTCCCAGGGGTCTGGGAGAGACCCCTGTTCTTCTTTTTGTTTTTCTTCTTTTGTGTAGATTTTTATCTATCCCCTTTTCCTCCTCTTCTTTAATTCTGTTTTTCAGGGAAGGTGGGGTTGCTTTTACTTCTTTTGTTCAGTCTCCTGTTATGAGGGGCCTCTGGCTTTGTTCACTTTGGGGGCTGGACTGTGGGTTGGGGGCTGTACTTTTTGCAGTTTTGAGGTTTAATTGAGTGGGAAGCTGTGATTCAGAATCTCTCTCCCAGATCCCAGCATCCACCAACAGGTGTATGGGCAAACTGGAGCCCATTTCCCACTGCCTTATAATCCTACTGTCTTTGCAGCAGGGTTTAGGTTTGCTCCCTGGAACAAAAGGAAGTATGAAAAGGAAAATAATGGAAGAAGGGGGGAGTCAGGAGGAAGTTAGAGAGAGAAGAGTGAGAGGGAAAACAGACATACATACCAACTAATGAGTGAAAAAGAGACACAAGGCCAGAAATGAGTGAAAAACAGACACACAAACAAAATTCCCTAAAGCATATCAGTAATCACACAAAGACAGTCCAATAGAATAATGCCTTTTGATGCATTTTTTTCCCCAACACAAACAGGTAGTCTAAATCAAAAAGCAAATACAAGTGAGCAAAATAAATAGTCAGAACAATAAAATCAAAATAAGAAACCAGACTAGCTCTGGAATCTTTCGTGAATGTCTAAAGTCTCTTCAACTCTGATCTCTGACTCTCCCCTTTGCTTTCATTGCAGGCAGACAGATTTACTCCAAGCTTGGGTTGGCTCCCTTGGCTTGCTTCCTGAGAGGTCTGTGACAGGGCTGAGTTGCCTGTATCTGATTCAGTGTAGGGAAGGGCCTTTTGTCTCCTGTTTAGGGACATTACCTTAGAAATCAAGGTGGAGGCTGCTTGTAGATGGGTGGGGCAATGCAAATCTCTGCCTGGAAAATAGCTGAGGTGGGCAGCTCCTCTTTCATAGATTCTTTCTATTCACCTTCCTTTCTCCCCACTCATCCAGGTCCATGGGCGATCCACTATGACAGGCTGTGGTGGTTTGTCTCCCACATCAGGCACCGGGGATCAGTGACACAGCTGGGTGCTGGATCTGTTGTGTTGCCAGTGTCCCATGGTGGAGGAGAGAGCTGGGAATTCCCTCTTCTGGACCTGAGAGCTGAGAGTGACTGATCAGCACCTCTCTAAGGTATACTGTTCCCTTATACAGCCTCGGGGTCCCAAGCTGGGTGTGTCAGTCAGAGGGGGGACCAGAGTTCCAAAGGGCAGGTGGTGTGTGGTGACTGCAGCTTTGGCCCCCACACAGGGCACTTTAGCCAGGAATGGAGCTGGTATCTCTGAGGGGCAGGCACCTTGAGCCTCCCTGGGTGGCGGCTGCTTGAAATAGGGCTGGACAGGGGCCCAGAACCCAGGGCAGGGAGCTGGAGCTCTGAGGTGCGAGCACCAGGCCCGCTGGACTGGGTGCCCAATCAGGGAGGAAGCTGGCAGTGGCTGAGAGCCGGGCGGATCAGTGTAGCCAGCAAGGGAACCCAGATCTCCACAAGGCGGTATCCTAGGGCCTCTACAGGCAGTGGCCAGTGACTTGGGGCTGGGTGAGACATAGCCAGGGAGGCAACTGGGATTTCCACATGGTGAGGGCCCAGGGCTGCCTATGATGGAGCAGTAGCAACTGAGAGGCCTCAATAGCCAGCCTTGTGTGGATCCGAGGGTCTCCAGACCTCGGCCGGTGTGGCTGGTGGGGGTCAGGGCAGTGGGGGAAGGAAAGTAAGAGTCTTCTTGAGAACTAATTTTCAGAGGATATCACAATCCCGCCTATGCCATCACCATTTTACTGGAACTCCCCCCAGCAATTTTTTAAGTTTGATGTCTACAAAGAGCCCTGTCTTTGAAAACACACAGCTATTGGTGCTCAATAAAATTCAAACTTTTGGCCAGGTGCAGTGGCTCACATCTTTGATCCCAGCACTTTGGGAGGCTGTGGTGAGAGGATTACCTGAGACCACAGGTTCAAGACCAGATTGGACAACTTAGCAAGACCTACTCTCTACAATCAATCAAAAAATTAGCCAGGCATGGTGGTGTGCCTGTAGTTCCAGTTACTTGGAAGACTGAGGTGGAATGATCACCTGAGTCCATCAGGTAGAGGCTGCAGTGGCAGTGAGTATGCCACTGCTCTCTAGCCTGGGCAACACACTGAGACTCCAACTCAAAAATAAAAAAAAAACTTCTTTGAAATATTACTAAGAATATCAATTATATTATCTATTCACATACTTAACTTTCTACAAACATACATAACCTGTAGCTTCTTCAGAATTTATAAGGGCACAGATTTTTATTTTATTTCAGATATACCTTAGCTGAAGGGCTCATTTAATAGTTAAAAGTGTACTTTTTTACACAGCAATGAATACCTAAAAACAGTGGCAATGGTTGGAATGAGTCAAGCAAACAAAAAAAAAACTTTCTAAAGGATAATCTGTGTTTAAAAAATAAAAGTAAAAAAGGAAGATGAGAAATTAAATGTGGAAGTACAGTACTATATCTACCTTTTAAAGTATTCCAACCCACATTTCTTTTTCATTTGTTCAATTTTTAATTTTATATAGTTTTTTAAATTTTATATTCAGGGGATACAAGTGCATGTTTGTAACAAGAAATGTTGCTTAGTGGTGGAGACTGGGCATCCGGTGACCAATTCTCCAGAGAGTGAACACTATACCCAGTAGGTAGACTCTGACCTCCTTCACTGCCTCCTCCCTTGTAGTATACCCAGGCTGGTATTTCCATGTAGGACCATTTAGGTCCCCCCATGTACTTGAAGACATGTGGTTAGCATACATTTATTTTTTAAGGGATTTGGAAAATTTAACAATTATAAAGTTGTATTTAATCTGTGTGAACCATTAAAATTATATAGATGTATTTTTATACTCAAGGTACATGCTTAATTAGTGATTCAAACATACTCATCAGGGTACAATAATGTTAGGAGAATAAGAGTTGTTAAAAGATAATGAAGATAAACTATTGTAGAATTTAAAATAACCTGACTTATTGACTGATGAGATGTTAGAGGGGAAAATAAGAAAAGGATACATCATGAGCCTGTGATTCCTAAATGAAACTAATATGTAGATCTTGACATTGACCCAGTGGGTCTCAAAGGGAAAAGTCTTCATTTGGAGAAAGACATTTTCTGCTGGTTTAAAGCCAAGTTGTAACTGTCCATATATTCTTTGACACTCTGCCCTACAGAAAGTAGAGCTTAAGTTTCCTTCTCTCCAGTGTGGAATGAACTTAAATCGCTCAATTCTGAATGGAATGGATTTTTTTCCCCAAATTTTACTCCTGTGGAAAACAGTTTGGAGATTTCTCAAAGAACTAAAACTAGATCTTCCATTGAACATAGCAATACAACTATTGGGTATATACCCAAAGGAGCATAAATTGTACCAAAAAGACACCTGCACTCATATGTTTTTCATAGCACTATTCACAATAGCAAAAACATAGAACCAATGTAGGTGATCACCAATGTTGAACTTGATAAAGAAAATGTGAAATACCATGCAGAAATGAAAAAGAATGAAATCATGTCATTGGCAGCAACATGGATGCAGCTGGAAGTCATCATTCCAAGTGAATTATCACAGAAACAGAGAACTGAATACCGTATGTTCTCATTCATAAGTGGGAACTAAACACTGGGCACATACGGGCACAAAGTTTGGAATAGCAAGCACTGGGCTACTAATGGGGAGAGAAAATAGGACCTGCAAAGTCAGTACCATGCTCACCCCTGGGGTGGGAATGTCATCGGAAACCAAACCTTTGCCATCATGCTATATACCTATGTAACAAATCTTCACATGTACCCCTTGAATCTAAAATATAATAAAATTAATATTTTAAAAATGTAATTTGGTATGGAGAAGCTTGGTAGTAACCAGCTTATCCATGTGAGCAAGATTAACATCACCCATAAGTCATACTGATATCATGTACCTGCTGATTTAATGCAATGAAGACATTTCTCCTCTGTGGTATTCTTCAGCAAAATCCAGACGCCCAGTTTAATCATAAGAAAACATTGGGCAGTTCAAAATTGAAACACTTTCTACAAAATATCTGATTAGAACTCTTCAAAAGTGTCATCCTGAAACAAAAGGAAAGATTAAAAATACCATCACAGATCAGAGAAGGCTAAGGAGACAAAACCATTAAGCTGATTAAATGCAAAGTATTGTCCTACATTGAATTCTATAACAGGAAAGGGACATTAGTTAAAATTTAAAATATATATAAACCTGGTAAAATCAGAATACAGTCTGCTATCGTTTAGTTAATAGTATTGTATCAATGTTAATTTATTAATTTTGAGAACTATATCATGGTAATGTAAGATATTAATCCTAGGAAAACCTGGGTGAGTGGGTACATGGGAATGTCTTGTACTATATTAGAACCTTTTTGTAAATCTTAAGTTATTCCAACATTTTAAAAGAATAATGATAGATAAATATGAATAGAAATGGTCTCTTAGTATTGAATTATACTTTGCTTGATTTTTAAGTTCATACTAACATAAATTAATTAATTTAATTTTGATATGTAGAAGGATATTTGCATATTCTTAAATAGCTCTCCACAGAAGACACATTAATTACAAGGGGCAAGACAGTTATTTCATGTTGGAGAAGTCTGATAGGTAGCTTCTCAATCAGATGACTAAAGTTGCTGTCAACAGAAACAGGGCAAGTCAATATTTTCTGCCACGTAGCAGGGTGCAATGAAAATACCACAACACTTGCCGGGCTTGGTGGCTCAGCCTGTAATCCCAGCGCTTTGGGAGATCGAGGTGAGAGGATTGCCTGAGCCCGCGGATTCAAAACCTACCTGGGCAACTTGGCAAGACCTCATCTCTACAATAAATAAAAAAAATAGCCAGGCATGATAGCGTGTGCCTGTAGTTTCAGTTACTTGGAAGGCTGAGGCAGAAGGATCACCGGAGCCCAGCAGGTTGAGACTGCGGTGGCCAGGAGTGGCCTCCACTCTACAGTCTGAGTGACTGAGCTAGACTTCAACTCAAAAAATAAAATAAAAAATACCACAACAGTTTTGTGATCATCTATCAAAATGTGCATAATCTAAATCTAATTGTTACACACACACACACACACACACACACACACACTCACACACACACACACACACACACACCAGATGGAGGGATATTTTCAGGATCCAAAGAAATCATACAAATCAGTGTGAGACAATGGAGAGCAGTTGGGGCTGTGGCAAACTGAACAGAGAATAATTTGCTGAAAGAAATTCAAACTCAATGAAAAATATTTTGTTGGTGAAATGAATCCTCTGATTAAAACAACAATAACAACAGCCAATATTTATCATGGACTTATTCTGTGCCTGACGATACAGTATGAAGGTTCTAGTGTGAATCCTGGAAACAGGGTGATGGGTTTGAGTCTTAACTCTCCTGCCTGTTGAAGATGAGTCTGGTCACAACACTGCACCTCTCTGATCCTCAGTTGCTTTACCTGAATAATGGGAACAGTGATAATATCTACCTTATAGAGTTGTTGTGATGATTCAAAAGGTGAATATATGGAAAGTACATACAATTGTGCCTGGTGTGTGAAAAATTCCCCTTCTAAGTAACAACAACAAGAACACTGCTATATTTATTTGCAAATGAAGAAACTGACATACTGGAAATAGTCCAAGGTTACTCTGCTAATTAATGCTATACTGCTACTTGGATGAAAACAGTTTTGGATTAAGGCTTAATTACTGTTACTGTCTTCCATAGATACTAAAAACCTATTAATTAAAAATACTGCACTACAAAAGTTGTATTCCTATGGGAGAAAAATGGTATACATATGAATAAGGCCACTGACTGTCTCATAAATACAGGAAGAGATGCTTCCCTTATAGAAATTGTAAGAGGTAAATTTGAATTGAAGATAAAGAATATATTCAAAAAGATGTGAGATTGGATCTGTTCCTTGAAATATACATATACACACACACAAATGGACTAAATGAAAAGTATGTGATTTGTATAGGTTATATATTTCTAGTTTGCTGGTTATTGACAAAATGCTGCGTTTTGGCATTTTTCTCTATATAACATCACAGTGGAATGAATGCGTGTTGTAGAATCCATCTGTTCTACAGGTGCTACTAAATGGTAAAATTAAGTACTGATACTATGTTGTCCATTGAGGCAATGTGTAAACTATCAGTTTTCAAAGCTCATACTTCACAGGGCAAAATTAATTAATAATTTAGGAATGTATTATTTATCCATTTTCCTTGAATGCTCGATTCAAGATCTATATTGGTGCTTTGATTTCAAAACTCTAACTCATTATCTAAATTCTGGAATTTTGGCCAGCCTAGTATATTGTCACTAGTTGATACTCCTGGGAAGAAATTCAATTTTTATTTTGCTTTGTGAAAGCAAAACATGTTTATTAATGAAAATGAACTGCAATTAACTGAACTGATGACAATTAAAAAATAAAATAACCCATAACATCATTGTCCTAGATAAAATAGTTCATCGTTCCTTGGGATACATTTTTCAGATTTTCTTTCTCATTGACACACTTTTGTTTTGCCTAAATATATAAACATACACCTCTTTTATAAAACTGGTATCACATCCTACATAATGCTTTAAAAACTATTTTTTACTTAATAAGAAAATAGGATTTAATATTTGTTTTGTATACCCTTTGAAGCTTGATAGAATAGGAAGGAAATCAACAGAGAATTTTATACATACAAGGGAAACCCACTTTCAATTTCCAGATCTTAAAACCACTCCAGGGATGCCACACAAATGTTTTGCTTCTTTGTCTCATTGACCTGGAAAGAGCAGATGATGGGGGTGGCGAAGCCTTTTGAATAGCCCGCCTTGGATGAGCTATGTTCTGTTTAGTTTTATCTAAAGTTCCTCTTCTTCCTCTGAGGGAAAAGATAATCTAACATTAACCTTTATAGATACTTGTAACTGTATGTCCTTGTTTGCCCTTATTCTCTCACCAATGTCAGCTATATTATAAGTAGTGGAAGCTACTTAATGTATCTTTACTCACTTCAGATAAACCCATTAGCCGCCATCATTCATCAGTGGGATCAGGTCACTACCGACTACAAACTGGTAAGGAAATCAAATTGTTTAGCAAAGTGAGAAGACTTGGGGGCAACACTGTAAGACAGATAAACCAGAGTCATTAAAGCAAGACAAGGAACATTGTGAAAAATGTTCTTTCCCTTAGCTGGACTGAAGGCAATATATTTTGATATGCACTTCTTCCTAACTTCAATGACTTCTGTAAGTCATCTACCTTTATTGTCAGAGAGTTTCTGGGTGGTTCCATCCTTGTTGCTCTTGTCCAAAAGAGTTGTCATCCTTGTTACTCTTGTTTAATTTTTTTTCTTCAAATTTTAGCCATTTTGGGGAATATTTACTCAGAACCCAAAATGTGAAAATAGTTGTGCATTTAAAAAATAGATTGGAGAGTCACAAGAAAATATATATGAGTATATGTGCATACATATATAGAGAGAGAAGTACATACAACTATTCATACAATTGTATAGATTTTGACTTAGAATTTATATAGCAATTAAAGTCTAACTAGTTACATGTATCTCATTCTCTACTAAAAATAATTATTTGAAACGTGATTTCACTTCTTAAAAAATACTTGAGTTTTGTTAGAGTCAGGTCAATATGTGTGGATCTTTTTCTTCCATTTTTATAAAGGAAAATATTTTACTTGAAAGATCTATGAATGTATACTTCTTGTCATACTGAGTTATATTCACTTTTAACAAACTGTGGAATAGTAATAAAAGACTTTGACCCTGAATTTTAGTTTGTTCTCTCTAAACAAACACTTTGACATTAAAGTGCTTCAGAAATATTTAAATTCTAAGTTTTCTAATATTAATTCATTTCATTTTCTAAAGTTTTCCAATTAGACTAACAAACAGCCTAGTACACAGCAGTTGCTCAATAAGAAGGTGCTTCATGAACAGAAGAATCAATAAATTACCAGTCTCTCCAGATCTTTTCCTTCTTTGAACTCTTCCTGGTTTATATAGTTTCTGCACTACTTATTTTAGCAAGTACAGTTCTCTACTTTATGAAGATAGAATCTTGTATCCACAAGGTTTTTAACTTGAAGAAATATGGTTATGTTTGAGAGGGAAAGGAAAAAGAGGAATTTAGGGACATAGAGGACTTGAGTGAGTACTCACAGGACATTCACTTTCTCAGTAGCAGGATAAGAATCTGGGAACTTTATTGCTATTTTCCCATATTTCTATTTGACCTTATTTTGCCAGCTGGATTGCAGTTTCATTAAGGCAAGGATACTTATTTTATTTTTGTCCACACTGCTACTTTGCACTAAGTGGCAACGTGCCCCCAAAACACCTCCATATTGACTACTTTCTGGCTAAAATAATGTCTCAATTACTGATATAGAAAAATGGTGAATTTTTTTGGTTCAATAATAGGATATGCTGAAAATAATAGAAACAACAAACATAATAGAAATGGAAATAAATATCTCCTTTTCTAAATAAAACTCTTCCTTCTGTAGACTTCTCATAATAGAAAATGTCACCACTACCATTAACCTTTTTCTCAAGCCAAAAACTGGGGTGTAACATTTAAGAGACATTCACATGGGGATTCCGGACTGCGGGCAATATTCCATTCCTTAGGTGATGGTTAGATCTATGCGTTCATGGTGTTGTGCATTAGATTTATTTGCTTTTCTGTGTATGTTTTATATTTAATACAGATTACACCAATGTTTTTTTTATTTTTCTGAAGACCATGTTTCAATATGATGGCCCACACCTCGTGGTTTGATCCCCTGGTGGATATTACTACACATTGGGGTCCTCACAGAAAATCAGCATGGCACAGTTAAAA
This sequence comes from Carlito syrichta, assembly GCF_000164805.1. NCBI lineage: Eukaryota > Metazoa > Chordata > Mammalia > Primates > Tarsiidae > Carlito > Carlito syrichta. The sequence goes on along the minus strand of NW_007051068.1, from coordinate 63,457 downwards.
GGAGAACTCTGGAATTCACAGACTGAATTTGTAAACTGACTTTGATAATGTGATTTTGCCTAAATTATTTAGTTTTCCTTGACTTGGGCAACAGGTCATTTGCAAAAGAAGTCTCAATATCTGCACCCTAAAATGTGGGGAGAGAAAGATAATGCTATTTTTATTTCACAAAGCAGAATAAAATACCAAGCAACTACAAACTATGTGTAAATATTGTGATGCTTCTTTAAATACTGTTCCTGAGAAGTGGCCAGTCTTACTGTTCTAGTTGCATGTGTTACTTTGAAACAAGGCAGCTACAGACATATTATGTTTTGTAGATTTATAAGCAAGTAGCAAAACTGTCAAACTATTGTCAGTCTATTGAAAGCTATGGGTGATACTTTTCTTTTTAATTCTTAAAAGAATATCTGAAAAACTGAAATATCACACACTTTCAGTAAATTCCCATCAACATTTCCCCTTATTTATGTCATTGTGTTTACATTTATAAGTCTGCAAAACAATATTGTTATTAATATTTGATAGGGTTAACATTCCCTCCCCCCCCCAGTTTTTTTGAGGGGGGGTACATTGTAGTGAACTTATTTTTAAGACAAGAGGACTGATTATAATGGAAAATGAATATGACAGAAGAGAGAATTTTGATAATGCATTTTGTATCTTCAAAATTAACAAATGGTTAATAAAAATATATTTTTAAGTCTTCCTACTTTTCAAATAAAATATCAAGGAGTTATGGTCACACTTCCATAATACTATACATGTGACATTTTTTATCATTGAAATGATATTTTAAAAAATAAACTAATCTCTGTTTTGATTTCATTATTGACCCAGGAGTTGTTTAGCATCATGCTATTTAGTGTCCATGTCTTTGTGGGGTTGGGGGGAACCTTGTTGGTGTTGATGTTTATTTTTATTCCACTGTGGTCTGAGAAGGTGCATGACAAAATTTCGATCTTTTGAAATTTGTTTATACTTGACTTATGGCCTGAAGAACTCAAATCACTCTATAAAAAAGATACATGCACATGTATGTTTATCGCAGCATTGTTCTCAATAGTAAGAACCTGGAAAAAACCATGCTGTCCATCAAAAGAGGATTGAATTTTAAAAATGTGGAACATATACATGATGTAATACTACGCAGCCATAAAAAGAACAAAATCATGAATTTCGCAGCAACCTGGATGGAACTAGAGTTTATAGTACTGAGTGCTCTGTCACAGAAACAAAGATCTGAGTATCACATGTTCTCACTCATAAGTGAACCTTGAACATCTATTGTAATACTATAAGAAAAGGATTGACAGTGGCAGTAAACTATGAGAGGGCAGGAAGGGAAAGGGAGATGGGATTAATGGTAGTCAATATCTGTCTGGGGACGGGGAGACACCCCTTTTTAGCAAGGGTACCTGAACGATGCATATTTGTATACCTAACCCTTAACTGTACCCCACAGTTTTAAAATAAAAAATGTTAAAAAAATAAACTAGAGAAAACCTTGAGATATTTAAAAAGTGCCACTATTCTAACATACATAATATATGTATATACAGTGGTATGCTGGGCAAGTGAAGAAGTAGTTAGGACTAGAATGAATGTCCTAGAGTAAGGGTCAGTGTGGCATCTATTATGTAAATACATGTTTTTGGAATGCAGCCATGTTAATTCATTTGCATTTTGTCTATGGCTGATTTCTAAGTAAGGATAGTAGACTTCTATAATTGCAACAGAGACTCTATGACCCACAAAGCCAAATTGTTTATTATCTGACCCTTTATAGAAAAGTTTGCCAATCTTTGATTAAGATTAGTGGTTCTCAAAGCATGGTATCCAGACTAGTAGCATTTTCATAAACTAAAAATGTGTTAGAAATGCAAATACTGCTGGGCATGGTTGTTCATTCCTATAATCCCAGCAGGGTATCACTAGAGCCCAGGAATTATAGACTCCTTGAGCTGTGATTGTGCCACTACACTACAGCCTGGGTGACACTGCAAGACCCTGTCTCCAAAAAAATAAAATAAAAAAAGCAATTTCTGAGGCGTTGCCTAAGACCTACAGAATCAGTGTCTCTGAGGGAGAGACATAGCAGTCTGTGCTTCAACAATAAGCCCCTCGGTGGATTTTGATGCATGGTAATGTTTGAGAACCACTGTTCCACAGTAAACAAAACATTTAAGAAAAGGGCAAGACAGCCAAGTCAGAAATAGGTCCATGACTCTGGTTCCAAGATTCTGGCCAACCACAAAGAGCTGATACAAATCACATTTGCTATGTCAGGAATTATTGATGGATGCCAAAACAAGCGACAACTGAGGACTAACGTGTAGCACAAATCTGGTCATCCTCCACAATTCCAGTACTAAGGGGAAATTGTATGATATGTGATCTATTAAAAAAGAGAAAGAGATCAAATTAGGTTGGTAACAAGTTGTGTGTGTGTGTGTGTGTGTGTGTGTGTGTGTGTGTGTGTCTCACAAAACCCAGAATTTATTTATAAAAAGCTGAATTTTTTTCTTACATGTTGAAACTTCAGTTACCTTCAAAGTATTCTCTATTTGATGCACTACACCTATAGAGATGCTTTTCCCACTGCTCAAACGTTTCTGAACTTGCTAATTTTGATGACTTTTTTTATTTTTTTGTTTTATTTTAAAGATGTGGGGTACAATTCAGGGTTAGGTGTACAAATGTTCATTATGCAAGTACCTTTGTTGATGAGGTGTGCTCCTCCCTTCCCTGGCAGTTTTCTCTTACTGCCAATTCCTTTCTTATAGTATTATGATAAGTGTTCAAGGTCCACTTATGAGTGAGAACATATGGCACTCTGTTCTTTGTTTCTATGACAGATCACTGAGTATGATAGACTCTAAATCCATCCAAGTTGCTGTGAAGTCCATATGTTTGTCCTTCTTTATGGCTGCATAATATTCATTCCATTGTGTATATGTACCACTTTTTTTTTTTTTTAATCCAGTCCACTTCCAGACTTCAAACTTTATTATAAGGCTACAGTAATCAAAACAACCTGGTAATAGTACAAGAACAGGCATATAGACCCAATAGAACAAGATCAAGATTATGGAAGCAAAGTCTCAATTTCTCAACTAACTCATCTTTGGCAAAGCCTCCAGAAATAGCCACTGGGGAGAGGAGAACCTATTCAGTAAGTGGTGCTGAGGAAACTGGCTGATGATATGCAGAAGATTGAAACAGGACCCTTACCTATCAACATACACAAAAATTAACTCTAATTGGATCAAAAACCTAAACGTAAAACCTCAAAGTATAAGAATCTTAGAAAATGCAAGAGACACCCTTATGGAAATTGGAACTGGCAACCAATTCCTGATAAAAACCCTAAGTGTCCATACCATAAGAAATAAGATAGACAAGTGTGACCTCATCAAACTGACAAGCTTCTTTAAAGCAAAAGAAACCATCAAGAGAGCAGGGAGATAGCCCACAGACTGGGAAAAAATATTTGGCAACTATATGTCTGACAAAGGCTTAACACCTAGGATCTATAAGGAACTCAAATGCACCAAAAAGAAAAACAATTTTGGTGAGTTTAGTGCTTCTGCAGGTTTTTGTTTCACCTCTTCCACATCGGCAAAATGTTTCCCTTTGAGGACTTTTTTCTTCTTGGTTTTTTTTTAACTTTTTTTTTATTTTAAAATTGTGGGGTACACTTAAGGGTTAGGTATACAAATATACCTTGTCGATGAGGTGTGCCCCCCGCCCCCAGACAGATATTGACTACCATCAATCCCACCTCCCTTAGTTTTCCGCCACTGTCAATCCTTTTCTTATAGTATTAACATAGTTGTTCGAGGACTTTTTTCAACTGGGGAAACCAACAAAGAAAAAAGTCACTGGGCGAGATCAGATGAATAGGGTGGATGGAGCATGGGAGTTATGCCATTTTTGTTCAACTTTTTTTCATTTTAAGCTGTAAGACTAAGTACACTTTTCTTTATAAATAAATTCTGTTTGAGGAGGTACCCGTGTGTGTGTGTGTGTGTGTGTGTGTGTGTGTGTGTGTGTGTCACATATAAAATGACTCACCAATTTAAAAATATGACAATGCACTTTCAGTTCACTGAGATATTTTAGAGCAGTCATTTTAGATTTAGAAGGGAATCCAATTTCTTCAACATCCTTTCATTTTGACCTATCTTACAAAATATTTGGATCCTCTCAATCTTCTTGTGTTACCACAACACTCTCTCCACTCCCAACTTTTATGTGCCTTTATTATTACAAGTACATTCCACTTACCATTATCAACTATTTTAAGTAATTGTAAGTATGAATTCATTTTTTAAAAGAAAGAGGTTATGATATTATGTTTCAAGTGTCTCCAATTTCAACAAATACTTTATGTTGTAATGCTTTGCTACTTCTGTTCTTAGAAATGTGCAGTAAATTTCTTACCAAAAAAAAAGAAATCTGTTGGGTTGGTGCCCCTCTTTTCTGATACTCTGAAAACTGCAATTTTACTTTACATTTTAGTTTCCATTGTATAATTTAACTGTTTCCATATTACTGCAGGGAAAGGAAAATATCACAGAATACAAGTGAGACCTCATTCAATATAGTCATCTTAAAATGTGTGTGTGTGTGTGTGTGTGTGTGTGTGTGTGTGTGTGTATGTGTGCATGTGTGTGTGTGTGTATATATATATATATATATATACACTACTAAAGTTAAACAACTGCCTTTGCAAGGTTAAAAAGTGATCTAGTTTTGAAGAAAGTATTTTTGAAAGGTAGACACTCATTTGATCCCATTAAAGAATCTACCTACTTTCAAATAGCAATTCAATGCTTTATCTAGAAATAGAAGTCAGGAATTTTTTTTGTCTCTTATATGCACTATCTAATTTTATGTCTCCTGTGTTGTTAGTGTCATATTCAGATATTTATCATGATGAAGCAGAAATATTACAAGAAGGCAACTTGTGACTATAAAACTGAAAGCAATAAAGAGATAGTGAATGATAGCCTTGTAAGACATTAAAAACTAAAACAAAAAGTGATAGAGGTATTTGTTTTATCAGCATAATCACCATCAAGATCCTTGATTCAGTAGTGATATGGCAATCCAACAAACCAAAATCTTCACTAGGCATGGTGGTGAGTGCTGCTTGCAGTTTCAAATACTTGGGAGGCTGAGGTGGGAGGATCACTTGATCCTGGAGTCGGAGGCTACAGTGAGCTATGATCATGCCACTGCACAACAACCTGACATCCATCCATCCATCCATGCATACATAATCTTTATTATTTCATCCTTAAAAGTCACCTCATCAAAGAAAATTATTTTATCATGACAAACACATTATGATTGCTTTATCTTGTTTAACCCTTTCTCTATATTTTCTCATGTAAACAAACACAAAATAAAAACACCATCCCCCACTCAACAAGTGTTGCTAAAGAGGTAAAATGACTTGCCTAAGACTTCATCCTTACTAATAGGAGAAACAAGAGTTAACACCCAATTGTGACTGACTCCAAATTTCTTTTCTGTAGTTATGTGATATCACTTTTCCAATAGTTTTAGGGTACTTCAATGATTGAAACAGAAAACCAACCAACCGAACAAAAAAACTGACTTAGTTCATCATGCATTTTACCAATTTATCTCTGATGGTCTGGATATTGAAAATTCAGAAAATGGCAACCAATGATAATTCTTGATTCACATACAGTCCAAAATATTCTAAATTGGGGGACTAATGACGTTAAGAACAAGCAGATACATAGAACTTTTAGATCTTGTTTACATAAATAAAATAAACAGCATTGCCACTTAATTTGACAAATATAAGGAGACTAAAAGAAACTTGTAGATGTAGTTTTATTTCAGACATGGTGTTTAAACCAACATGATTGCCTTTCACTTTTGGTTTGTAGAAGAATAATTAAACACAATAAGTGCATTCTCAAAAACTACATCACACATTGGAGGAAGTATTTGGCAACATATGAAATATCCAAGAATACTTTGAGGCCATCCATTTGCAAAGAATAATAGAGATTTTAAACTATTCTTGGAGGTAAGAAGTTCCCTAAATGACAAATGTACATGTTCCTCAAAGCAGTTGGCCATGCTAACCATAATTTCAGTATGATGAAAAATCTAAACTATTTTTTAATAGCAACAATTGACTTTGGCTTGGTCTTGCCTCCTTGATTTTCTTGCAGCACATGTGTGACGGTGTGCAATGTTTGAGAGCAGCTGGTGATTCTGCAGGAGCAAAACTTTCCATGACCTGAACGCCTGTCCTTCTCTAGTTAGCTCTGTAATCTTGCCAGTGAGGAAGAAAAGGCTAAGCATTTTTAATTGTTTATACATTCAAAATGGAATGGAAACTACTTTTGGCTCAATTACTACAGAACATTTAGTTTACATTTATACATATGCAACCCAAGCTTCAGTATGTGTGCATAGTACCTAACAGGCGGTGAGATAGAGAAAAACAAAAAAAGATGACCTGTGCTTGCATGCCAGTTATGAACTTGGAGGTGTGTAACTTTGGGCACGTGATTTTCCTTCTGTTTTCACATTCCCCTTCTTTAAATTGGGGATAATAACCAACATCATGTTGAAATTTTGCTGTAAAGATTATAGAAATTATATACACAGAAGGACTCCTACTGTGTCTGACACAATTCATCTTTTCCTAAATGACCAAGACAAAAGGTATGCATCTGAATTACTACATCTTGAAGACATTTCTTAAACTTATCTTGAGTATAACTTCAATTTCATGCCCTGATGGTTCATTTTCATTTCTCTTTTCTTTCTTGCTTTTTTCCTTATATTTTTCTCATAGTTTGATACAGAATTTCATAGGATTAATTTCCTAAAATACTTCTGAGAATAGGAATATGATATGAAGCCCTTCAAATAATTTCTGGCTCATCTTAGAAGGACGTCAGTCTTACTGAACTTTGTCCTGAAATTAGGTTCAGATTTGGAGTGAATAAGAGAGTCTCAGGAAATAAGTTGTTAGATGTGTAGCTAAGTTAGGTACTGGATAGCCAAAGAGATCGTGTTCCTTAATGTCAAAACTAATGATACCAGGAAGTTAAAAACTAGAATGTTGAAAGAGGAAGTCAAAAATTGTCTTAAATGTCTGCTCAAAATATGTGTATGTACAATAATAAGTAAATATGCAATTTATGTGTGTTTATTAAGAAAATAAATAAATAAACTGCAGGTGAAAGAAGGAAATAAAGAGGGAAAGAGAGAGACTGAGAGAAGGAAAGGGAAGGAAGGAAAGAAGGGGAGAAAGAAAACCAAACTCAGAGGTCACTGTGCTAAAAATCGGCAATTGACAAAACCATTCAGTTGTACTAACAACTCAACATATTTTGTGAGTTATCAGTTCAGACTCATTTACTGAATCAACATTGCTCCTAATCTCCCCCCACTCCTGCAGAAAGAGACTGGTAGAGAGGTAACAACAACAGCTCTCTCGGCTTCTGATTCAGCCACAACTAGTATTTGCTGCAAGATAAAGCCTGGCAGAGATCTAACAGCTTGAGCGTGATGGCGACCAGACTGTGTGTGAAGCCACAGCCTGAGGATAAATGGGGAGGCAGCAGCCTCAACAACAACACAGTCATGGCAGCTTGTTCCTCAAGAGCTGCATCACAACAGATGCAGTGATAATTAGATTTGGGGTGGGGATCTCCTGCAGTCACATTCAAACTGGCTGTCAAATCCAAACAGAACTGTGTCAGAAGAGCTTCTGCCTGGAAGTCTGTACTTGAGAGGGGATTTTATTTATCAAGATCCAGCAGCCAGATTGCATTTAGTTCCAAGTTTAGGAATCCTGAGGAGTTCTTTGCTTAAGCACTGGTCTTTACTTCTACTGTGACTACTGTGGGCTGAGTCCTTTGAAGTTGACAAAGCCTTTTATCCACTGCAGTTACTTCCTGATAAAAAATAAGGCTGTCAGTATATGTGCACTAACAATATATTTGGATTTGCATGGTCACAGGCATTATCATTGATTATTCTAGAACGAATGTGATATTGATAGAACTTGTATTGTGACTGCCCTAGGATATAGGTGAGTAGACAAATTCAGGGCAATGAGATGACTCATCAGGACAATCAGTTACAGGAGAAGCCCTGGGATGGAATTTTCTATTGCTTTCCACTCAGTAAGCTTTGATGATAAGTATACTACAATAAATACTAAATATTCACCTCATTATCATTCTCTTTCCAGTGCTAGATGATATTCCACTTAAATTCCTAATACGTGTGTAGAATAATATTTGTAATCAATCTGATGATAATCCTTGGTCAGATAATTCACTGCCTATAAAATAAAGTTCCCCAAGGATCTGAAAGCTAGTAAATCCTAAGGGAAAATTATCTCATTAATTCTGAGCCTTAGTCGACATGAGACAAACGTCTGTGAGCTCTACTTTATAGTCCAGTCATTACTAGATCCTTCCAAGGATGTTGGATTTTCTTCCTCTTTCTCCTTCTTTCCATCTTTTATTGATCTCAGAAATGTGCAGACCCACGTGCTCACATGCAGGAATTGACATCAAAACATAAAGAAGGACTCAGTGTAGACCAAAAATTAACTATTCAGAAATTAAGAAAGGCCAGGTGCAGTGGCTCACACCTGTAATTCCAGCATTTTAGGAAGGAGGTGAGAGGATTGCTTGACCCCAGGGATTGGACACCAGCCCAGACAACTTGACAAGACCATGTCTCTACAATTAAAAAAAAAAAAGAAAAGAAAAATTAGCTGGGTGTGGTGGTGCATGCCTATAGTTCCATTAGCTTGGAAGTCTGTGGTGGCTGTGATTGTGCTACTGAACTCCAGCCTAGGTAATAGAGTTAGACTGACTCAAAAAAAAAAAAAAGAAAGAAAGAAAGAAAGAAAGATAAATAATTAAGAATCATGAAAATCTCTGTCCTATATGAAAATAGGATTGGTTCAGGAAGATGGTTATGGAACCAGTCAGACTAAACGAGTCCCAGTGTGAGTGAGTGAGAATATAGAAAATTTTGCGTACATGTCGGTAAGTGGACGTGTGAGTGGCTGGCTGAGTAGAGACTTGGGAACAAGTGGTCAGGGCTCTCCTGGTTAAGCAGCTGATGCTGCAGCTGCTCTGCTTGGTTCCTAGAGTTTCCTGGGGTGCAGAAGCTAAGCACCACTTTAAAAAAAAAATCAACAAAGCCCTTTCTGGGAAGAAGCTACCAGGAGAGATTGTCAACACCCGGCTCTTCCGCACCACTGCAGTGCCTGGCTGGACACTGGCAGCAAGGGCTGCAGAGGGAGCCTAGTGACAAAGTCCCACTAGAGAAGACAAAAGAGGCACCCTGTCACCATCTTGAAAACTGGGCAGGAAAGTGCTTCACCTTGCTCACCATGGAGCCACAGATCTGACTGTATCTCGGTGACTGACAGATTAACTACTCAGGGGTTGATCATGACCCAGAGAAAATATCCAGAAAGCATAAACTCTGAAGGGACAGGATGAGGGCTGAATCTTAGGTGTCCCACCCCTTACCCTGATTCAGCTGTGGGATAAAAGGTGTGGCCAAAAAAAGGACAAGAAAGACCTCCAAAGAGATCAGTGGTGAGGCCAGGGCTGAACCAACCCCTTCTGCCCCAGCAATCCTCATGTATCAGACCCACACAGTTGGGGCACAAATGAGAGGGATGAACTCAGGCAGAGCCTGGACATTAGCCACAATAAGAGGACTTTACTCCAGGATAAGCCTGCCTGGGGCGCCCCCTGCAAGTACCCAAAGGGGATACCCTGACCATACTAGTGTGGAGATGTTGACTAAAGCCTCACCTAACCCCATTGCCCCCTCCTCCTTTCCTGGGACGGACACTGGGGTGGTTGTGAATGAGGTCAAAGCTCTGCAGGAAACAACAGGGCAGCCGAGAGGACAATTACAGAACCTACCACAAGAGGGCAGGATTTTTTTGTTGTTAATTTCTTGTATTTTTCCTTTGTGCATGAATGTGCAGGTGAGGGTTCAGTCTGCATCCCCCCAACCCTTATTTTATTTTTGTTTTTTTCCTCTTTCTTCTTTCATTTTTTGTTTTCTGATTATGTGTGTGTGTGAAGGATTGAGTGTTCATCTTTCAGTTTTTTTGTTTGTTTTTGCTTTTTTGTTCTCCTTTTTTAGTTCAATGTGTGGGTAAATACATGTATCAGGGTTCAATTTGAATTCTTTTTTTCTCTTTTATTCCCCTCTTTTTCTTCTCCTTTCATTTAGAGTTGGGCATATGTGTGTGTGTTTGGTTTTCCTGTTTTTGGTGTTGTTGTTGCTTTTTGTTTTCTTTTGCTTTGTTGTCATTCCAGTTTGCTTTTGTGTGTGTGTGTGTGTGTGTGTGTGTGTGTGTGTGTGTGTGTGTGTGTGTTTAATTGTTTTCTGCATTGCATTCTGCTCATGTTGTTCTGGTTTTTTTTGTTGTTGTTTGGTATTTTTTAACATTTAAAAAAAATCTGTCCATCTCATTTCATTTTTCTTTGTTCTCCTCATTGCTGTTACTGTATCTTGGACTCAGGGGTACACACACATACTCGTTGCATCATCATATATGAGCACCCATACCACAATCAGTGAACATTGTGATTTGCAAGTAGTTTCTGAATCCTAGCTCCCCATTCTCCACCTTATTTGATTCTCAACACTATAAGAGACATAAAAATTCCCACCCACAACCCTATTTCAAAATAGAACAAATTCAGTGCCCTGATCAGGGAAGAATAGAGGGCTGAGCAATCATCAGAAGTGAAAGACTCTCCCACTGTCACTGAATAATGGAACTAAGGAAAAATGAACGATATTTGTCCAAATGAGGAAAAATCAGTGGAGGAACACAGGTAATTGCCAGTGTTACAAAGAGAAAATACCTGAAAAACCAGACTTCAGAACCAAAATAAGGGAAGTCACCAGCAACTATCCCCAGAATAGAGTAGGAATTAGATAATGAAGGGAAAGAGTGACTAAGACTCAAGAAAGACAAGATGCAACACTGAAAGAACTTGTAACAGAGATTTTGGGCATAAAAATTTCAGCCAGGAAATAAATAACAAGATGACAAACATGAAAGCAGAATTAATCAAGGAGAAAAAAGACTCTCAGAACTTGAAGGCCAGAGCATGGAATTAACTCAATCTGTAAAAAACATAGAAAGATAACTCTGTAAGAAAGAACTTGGCGAGACCTCATCTCTACAATAAGTCAAAAATTAGTCGGGTGTGGTAGCGCGCACCTGTAGTTCCAGCTACTTGGAAGGTTGAGGCGGAACGATCACCGGAGACCAGCAGGTCGAGGCTGCAATGGCCAGGAGCGGCCACTGCACTCCAGTCTGGGCGACAGAGTGAGACTCCAATTCAAAAAAAAAAAAAAAGAACAAAGCTTCTAAGAGATGTGCAATTATATCAAGAGGCTGAGCCTATGCCTGATTAGTATCCCAGAAGAAGAAAGGGAAATAGAGAATACCTTGGAGCAAGTATTCCAGGAGGTAATCCAAGAAAACTTTCCCTTTCTCACCAGAGATGTGACCATCCAAACACAAGAGATACTGAGAATCCCCACAAGACATCCAATGAGAAGGCCAACCCCTAGGCACATAGTAGTTTGCTTACATAAAATAGGCACAATATAAAAAATCCTAAAGGCAGCAAGAGAGAAAGTTCAGACTACCTACTGGAGAAAAACAATCAGAATAACAGACCTATTAGCAGAAACACTGCAGGCTAGAAGGAACTAGAGTCCAATATTCAAAGCCTCAAAAATAAACACTTTCAACCAAGAATTTCCTACCAAATCAAGCTCAGCTTCATCAGCAATGGAGAATTAAAATCCTTCCCACACTTTCAATCCCTAAGAGATTATGCAGCTTCCAGATCAACTCCACAGGAGATACTTAAAAAAAAGTATTAAACACAGAAGAAAGAAAGAAAAAAGAATGACCATGCACATCCCAAAAGAATAGCAGAATACAGAATCAATAGAGATTACATCACCACTGTAAACTTGAAAACACACATACATCAACTCAAAAACTAAAATAAAACAAAGAAAAAACTTTATAAGAACCTCATGATGGAGATAAATAATTCCCTTTTAATAATCAGCCTGAATGTGAATGGACTAAATGTACCACTGAAAAGACACGGAATAGCAATCTGGATTTTAAAAATGATGCAATAATTTGCTGCATCCAGGAAACTCATCTTGCCACAAGGGGTACACACAAACTCAAAGTTAGAGGATGGAAATTGAGCTTCCAGGCAAATGGATCACAAAAGAAGGCAGGGGTCATGATTTTAATATCAGACAAAACAATCTTCAAGCTATCAAACATTTAAAACATACAGAAGGACACTACGTAATGATAAAAAGTTCAATCCATCAACAAGAAATATTCATCCTAAACATATATGCACCCAACACATGGGCACCAGTGTTTATAAAGCAACTAATAACTAAACTTAAGCTACATATTGACTTTACTCACTATTATACCTGAAGGATCCCTAGCCAGAATGACCAAGCTAAAGAGAGAAAAAGTCCAAATAATACAATAAGAAATGCAAAAGATCAAATCACAACTTACCACAAAGAAATACAAAAGATTATTAGAGATTACTAGGCACACCTGTATGGAAATAAACTTGATAACCTAAAAGAAATGGAGGACTTTCTGACTTCACACAGCCTCTCAAGGTTGAAACAAGAAGACATTGAGACACTAAATAGACCAATATCAACCCAGGAAATTGACTCCATCATAAGAAATCTACCTACAAAATAAAGCCCAAGTCCAGATAGCTTACAGTGGAATTCTATAAAGCATACAAGGAGGAGCTGATGCCAATCCTGTTGAAAATATTCCAGGCAATTGAAAAAGATGGATTTCTCCCCAAATCATTTTACAAAGCTAACATCACACTGATACCCAAACTATGTAAAGATCCGACAACAAAAGGGAACTACAGGCCAATATTCCTGAGGAACATAGATGCAAAAATTCTCAACAAGATTCTAGCAAATCAGATCCAACAACACGTCTTAAAAATCATCATCCATTACCAAATAGGCTTCATCCCCAGGATACAGGGCTGGTTCAGCATCAGTAGGACCATAAATGTAATTAAATACATCAGTAGTTATAAAAACAAGAACCACATGACTATATCATTAGATGCAGAAAAAACTTTTGGTAAAATCCAGCATTCCTTATTGATTAAAGCTCTCAAATACCTAGGCATATAAGGAAGATATCTCAAAATAGTAAGCACTGTCTACAATAAACCCACAGTCAGCATTTTACTAAATGGACAGAAACTGGAATTATTTCCCTGAAAACCAGAACAAGGCAAGCTCCCCACTCTCACTCCTCTTGTTCAACATTGTGTTAGATGTCCTAGTTAGAGCAATTAGACAAGAAAAGGAAATCAGGGGTATCCAAATAGGAAAAGAGGAAGTAAAGTTATCCCTTTTTGCTGACAATATAGTCCTTTACCTCAAAAACCCAAGAGAATCTGTCAAAAACCTGCTTTCACTGATAAAGGACTTTGGCAGTCTCAGGGTACAAAATCAGTATGCAAAAGATGGTTTCATTCTTTTTTTTTTTTTTTAAGTTGGCGTCTCACTCTGTTGCCCAGACTGGAGTGGTGCAGTGGCTGCTCCTGGCCACCGCAGCCTCAACCTGCTGGGCTCCGGTGATCCTTCCACCTCAGCCTCCCAAGTAGCTGGAATACAGGCACGCACTCCCATGCCCGGCTGATTTTTTTTTTTTTTTTATTGTAGAGATGAGGTCTCGCCTGCCCAGGCGGGTCTCGAACCCACGGGCTCAGGCAATCCACTCACCTCAGCCTCCCAAAGGCACAGGATTACAGGCTGAGCCACCGAGCCTGGCTAAGTTGCATTCTTATACACCTGTAAAAGCAGGTAGATAGTCAAATAAAAAAACACAATCCCATTGACAATAGGCACACAAAAAAAGAAATACCTTGGCATCTTCCTAACCAGAGAAGTGAAAAACCTTGACAATGAAAACTATAAAACACTGCTCAAAGAAATCCAAGAAGAGAAGACACAAACAAATGGAAAATGTCCCATGCTCATGAATAGGAAGAATCAACATTGTTAAGATGTCCATGCTACCAAAGACAATCTACAGATTCAACACAATACCCATTAAATTACCAATATCATTCTTCTCAGACCTGGAAATGACGGTACAGAAATTCATATGGAAAAATAAATGACTGTGAATAGCCAAGATAATCCTCAGCAAAAGAAACAAAGCAGGAGGTATCAAACTTCCAGACTTTAAACTTTACTACAAGGCTACAATAATCAAAACAGCCTGGTATTGGTACAAGAATAGGCATATGACCAATGGAACAGGATAGAGATTCCAAAAGCAAAACCTCAATTTCTCGACCAACTCATGTTCGACAAAGCCTCCACCAGTAACCACTGGGAAGAGGAGAACCTATTCAGTAACTGGTGTTGGGAAAACTGGCTGATCACACGCAGAAGATTTAAACAAGACTACAACCTATCACCACACACTAACATCAACTCTAAATGAACCAGAGACCTAAACATAGAACTTTAAACTATGAGAACCGTAGAAAATGCAGACACCCTTATGGAAATTGGAACGAACTGGCAACCAATTCCTGATCAAAACCCCAAGTGCCCATGCCATAAGAGATAAGATAGACAAGTGGGACCTCATCAAACTGACAAGCTTCTGTAAAGCCAAAGAAACCATTGAGAGAGCAGAGAGACAGGGGAAAAAATATCTTGTCAACTGTATATCTGACAAAGGCCCCGCATTCAGGATCTACAAGGAACTCAAACGTACCTAAAGGAAAAAACAAAGATCCCCATTATAAAATAGTCAAATTACATAAATAGACACTTCTCAAAAGAAGATATATGAACAGCCACAGACAGTTGAAAATATGCTCAGCTTCACTAATCATCAGAAAAATGTAAATCAAAACCACAGTGAGATACCACCTAACCCCAGTAAGAATGGCCATCATTAATAAAAAAAACAACAACAAATGCTGGTGAGGATGTGGAGAATAGAGAACGCTTCTACACTGATGATGGGAATGCAAACCAGTGCAACCTCTTTGGAAAACAATGTGGCGATTTCTTAAAAAAATCTAGACATTAACCTTCCATATGACCCAGCAGTCCCCCTACTGGGAATATACCCCATGGAACTCAAATCATTCTACAAAAAAGACACCTGCACACACATTTTTTTGCAGCACTATTCACAATAGCGAAAACAAGGAAACAACAGTGCTGCCCATTGAAACTGTACATATACACAATAGAATATGATGCAGTCATAAAGAAAGACAAACATATGGACTTTACAGCGACTTGGATGGATTTGGAGTCTATCATGCTCAATGACCGATCACAGAAACAAAGAACTGAGTACCACATGTCTCACTCATAAGGGGACTCTGAACATTTAACATAAAACTATAAGAAAAGGATAGGCAGTAGCAGGATACTGCCTGGGTGGGTGGTCGTGGGGGCACAACATCAATAAGGGTACCTGATTTTAAGCCAAGCAAAGTGGGAATGAAAGGAAGGCCCAAACTTTACCTGTACCATGACCCCTTGTATACCTAGTACTGAATTGTACCCCACATCTTTAAATTAAAATACATGTTTAAAAAAAAGTAAAAGAAACATGTAAACATATAAACCCTAATTAAATAATCTATATTCCCTCCCCTTTCACCTCCTTTCCATCTTTTATCTTTCTCAAGAATGTGCAGTGTCAGTGTCATGTACTCACACACATGCAGAAACTGACATAAAAACATAAGAAAGGGCCCAATCTAGACCACAAAATTAACTAAATTAAGAATCATGGGAAGCTCTATCCTGTATGAAACATATAAGCATTCATCAAATAATATATAAGCACCTAGGGCCACTCTACAAGTAGATACATTTAAAGTAGTGATTTGATGTTATTCAGGAATTTATTCTGATCCAAAAATTCTTCCCTCATTTGACTGTTATTGGTGTCTAACTTATTTAAATGAAAAAGTACTGGGGTTTAATTAAGAGTTGTGTGTAGTGGACTGGCAAATGTTTATTGACTGGCAATTGTTTACTGACCTGTGCAAGGTGTAAGATTCTATATGTAAGAGCTATACATAAGATGTAGTCCTTGACCAGGGCTAGTCTACAATATTTTGACAAAGAGAAGACTCACACAGTCAGCAACACAGCAAAACAGAGCATGATCAAGGCTTAGAACAGAATCTTAAATAGCAGAAACAGTATGCTATAGTTATGATGAACTACCTTTTCTAAGAAGTCTTGTAGATCCACTTAAGAAACAATGGTCAATAGACAGGATGTGGCTGGTTGAAAGGTTTTTATGATGGCAACAGAACTGGGACCACCAGGAGAGGCTGAAGTAATCAGGGCCTATGCTCACTCCATTTGTTCAAAAGAAAAGTCCAGGAGGGAGCCGAGAAATGGTTTACATTTGATTAAGAGGTGAAAACATAGTTAGCTTCAGGAGAATTGTGTTAGGGTTTCTGGTCAGTTAGGAGAGCCATGGGTGATTTTTCAGAGCATGGCTAGAATAAGAGTTTTAAGAAATACAATTGCACTCCAATAAGTGGGAATCATTTTCTGACTAGGGAGACAGATATAGTGATAGAATGAGAGAATAAACAGAAATATTGTAAGACATGGAACACCAAGCATAATAGAAAGGTCTGTGCAGATGCCTTCTAGCAGTCTTGAGTTGGAAAAATCTCCCCACAGAGAGGCATTTTTAATCAATACTTTAAGTTTGATAATTTTAGCCAATCCTTGAGCATCTACCCAGCATTGGGTAAACTACTTCAACAGATTTCTAGCGGATTTAGGGCAAGGAGGCAGGCATCTAGAGTCCACAATATATCTATTATTACCAAGGAAGGGAGAAGTATAAGAAGACAAAAAGACCACTTAATGAAGAGAACAGCAAATTCTGCACACAATTTCATCCATTTCCCAACAATGACCTGCTCTAGGGAGAATTTTGGATGTAGATTCTTTTGTGTTAGAAGTGTTAGGCACAGTTTAAGACAGAAATAATATATGCCTACCTACCTATAAAAGGAATACAAATAATTCAAGAGTGTAGTTAATGAAAATATTCCCATGGAAGCAATGTAGAAAGCAAACTACACTTTAAATCACAGCAGAAAGAACATGGCTTTGAAACTTTAGATAATTAATTTTATGAGTCAACCTTTATTGAATTCCTATAATGTTCTGGGTACTTCCTAGTTTGCTCAGGAACTAAATTGGATGTAGCCTGTATGCAATGTTTATGCTAAGTCTTTTCAGCAATAAAGGTGCATTCTGCACCTCGAGCATAAAGTGAGCACATCAGATAATAATATATTTATATATTTACTGATTAGAACATTCTTTTCTTCCATCTCCAGAGTAATTCTATACAGGCACTGAGGTTTTTTCTATTTTTTTTTTATTTATTATTTATTTTTTTTTTAATGTAACCTATTCTTTAGATTGATTGATCCTTATTATAGTGGTTCTTATAAAGTTTCCTGAACACACATCATCAACCTCACCTAGGGATATTAGAGTTGTGACTTCTAGGGCTTCACCCAGGTCAACTGTGCCCTAATCTCATGGAGGAAAGTCTAGTATTCTATGTTTTAAGGAGCTTTTCATGTGATTCTGATGTATGGTCTAAATTTTGAGAAGTATTGTGTCATGGCGCATGGCATGATTACATCTCAACTCGCTCAACTTTTATCCTTTAATATTTATGACACACAGGTGAACAAAGCCTGCTTCATAACTATATGAGACTGTTTTAAAAATGTTAAAAATAATTGTATATGCATTACACGTGAACATAATCAGTATGTCTGCCTATCATCTTGGGTATGATATTTTTCCACAGTGAGTTTATAAGCTTTTTTTATACTGAGACTGTCTCCTGTTTTGATATAAGTTGGTGGTTCTCAACAGTAAATGTTTTTGTACCCCAGCAGACATTTGACAACGTCTGCAGAAATTTTTGAATGTCACCATGGGGAAAGGTACTACTAGCATCTGGTGGATAGAGTTTAGTGATACTTCTAAACATCCTACAATGGGCAAAACATCCTACAATATAGAATTATTGGTCCCCAAATGTCAAAAGTGTTAAGACTTAGAAACCCTGGTATAAATAGCCGGGTTTGGTGGCTCAGCCCTGTAATCCCGAACCTTTGGGAGGCTAAGGTGAGTGAATTGCCTGAGCCCGTGGGCTCGAGCCTGCCTGGGCAAGCGAGACTTCATCTCTACAATAAATCAAAAAATTAGCCGGCCATGGTAGCGCGCCTGTAATTCCGGCTACTTGGAAGGCCGAGGCAGAAGGATCACCGGAGCCCAGCAGGTCGAGGCTGTGGTGGCCGGGAGCGGCCACTGCACTCCAGTCTGGGCGACAGAGTGAGACTCCAACTCAAAACAACAACAACAAAAAAAAAACCCTGGTATAATCTACAGCTAGCTCAAAATTAGGCATGTATTTAATGCTAAATACATTATTACCTTTAATATAAAACTTCTATATTACAAAAAAAGATCCAGAATCCTATAATATTCTTTCAGCAAAATGATGTATCTACTGGCTTATTAATGGAAAAAGGAGCTTAGAGTCGGTCTTGAACTGGAAATAGAATTGTGACATACCTTCCAAATGTTTCCTTTAGTGCAGGGGTCCCCAACCCTCGGACCACAGATGGGTACCTGCCTGTTAGGAACTGGGCCTCTTGGTAGGAGGTGAGGGGCTGTGAGCAAGTAAAGTTACAGCCACTCCCCATTACTCGCATTAACATCTGAGCTCTGCTTCTGATTCTGTCAGATCAGTAGCGGCATTAAATTCTCATAGGGGCACAAACCTTATTTTGAACTTTGCAATTGAGGCATCTGGGATACACGCTCCTTATGAGAATCTAATGCCTGATGATCTGAGGTGGAACTGAGGTAGTGATACAATATATTTAATTATTTATTACAATGTAATAATAATAGAAATAAAGTGCACAATGTGTAACACACTTGAATCATCCCCAAATCGTCCATCGCTGCCCTTCCCCCCACGTTAGGGGAAGTGTTATCTTCTAAGAGACCAGTTTCTAATGCCAGAAATGTTGGGGACCACTGCTCTTTTGTACACATTTGCAAAACAGGACAAAACATTCTCAGTAGAATGTCCTCAAAGAAAATATGCCTGTGTCAAATGAGGCAGGTAAAATGCATAACATGATTATGACATAACACCATAGTATGACATTATTTTATTTTTCAACATATAAAATTACAGAAAACTTTTATGTGCTAGAGACACATAGAGATCTTTACTAATAATAATTAGCTACCTTTGCAAATTTTACCTTAGGATCTTTTATTGTATGTTTGCCTGAGCGTTACTTTACAAAATAAAGATTCATAAATTAAATATAGTAAACTCCAAGATGTTTCTTAAATGCCACAGTTGTTCATTATTAGCATGCCTTATTCGTAGTGTAGCTTTGCTTATTGCCCTTAAAAATGAAGTGATCTGATTTGTAATGATCTGTCACCATCACATCTGCAGATAATTTCTATGCTTCTGCAAATAAGATGTCCCAAGTAACTACCACTGCCTTACTCCCTAATCCCAAAGATATCCCTTCCACTTCCCCTTCTAGGAAGAAGATTGGAAAGAACTAGTTGCACTTGGTAAATGACTGGATGTGGGGGTTGAGTGGAAGGGAACATAAATCAAGATAATACCCAGATATCTGATATGGCCATCTTAGTAAAAGATTGCCAGAGGAACATGAAAGAGAAAAAGTGCATAAAATAACTGGGCATGGTGGCTCACACGTATAATCCCAGTACTTTGGGAGACCAAGACAAGAGGATTGCCTGAGACCAGAGTTTCAAGATCAACCGGAGCAATGTGGTGAGACCTCATCTCTACAATAAATAAAAAATTATCATGGCATGGTGGCATATGCCTGTGGTCTCAGCTGTTTGGAAAGCTGAGGGGGAAGAATCACCTGAGCCCAGCAGGTCGAGGCTGTGGTGATCATACTACCATACTCCAGACTGAGTGACAAAGTGAGATGCCGACTCAAAAAAAAAGAAAAAAAAAAAGAGAGAGAGAGAGAGCATACATGATTCTAAGCCACTCCTCAAATTAACAAAAACACATGTATGGATTAGAGTCCTGTTTTCTTTATTACCAGCCATTCATGTTTCTGGTGAAATATTCTCCAGAGAGAAGAGGGAAAGGAGACAGGATACCAAGACATAAAGTGTAAAAATACAATTAAAAATCTCAAACACGATTTTGAAAGCAATGCCAGCATCCTCAACAGCAATGTCTAGTTGCCTCCAAATTGATGAAAGGAAAATGCCTCAGTCTGGTTGCTGCTAGGCTTCTGGTTATGGGTACGCCTGAAGAAAACCTTTGTATTTTAGCACTAACTCTTTTCAGTCGTCATGACTGACAAGGACACCTAATTCTAGTTTAAGACATTTTCAGATCTATGCTTTAAACACAGTCTGTTTATTCACCATAAGCAACAAAGAAGAACCCCCAGAGTGTTACCGTCACAGTGGAACTGCATGAGGCTTATCTGACTGAAGTCTGTGTCTTTATTTATATCTAATCTAGTTATCTACAGGTAGACATTACAACAAAGACATTTCCACTTGTAAAGAGTTCATTACCAATCTACTTAAAACCCTACCTGTATAAGACAGGCAAAACACTTTTTCATAACAACTTGAAATTCCCCCATGTTTGTCTTTCAGAAGCAGATGTTTTAAATAAATCAAGGACTTAGCATTCCCACTTCCCACCATTTTCCCATTGTTTCACATAATCTGTTTCAAGAAGGCAGGTGTTGCAGTAACATACTGTTATCTTTCACTAAACCCTGAGTGTGGATGTCCATGTTTCCTTGTAGCAATATACCCTTAAGCATCTCCGTCAGCCAAACTATCCCAGCTCCCCTGGGAAAGAAATTTTTCTATTGTTATTATGGAAAGCATTTTATTTATTATGAATCTTTTACACAGGCTTCATTTCATGATGTGGCAGAGTGTCATTATGAAGCAAATGCAAGTAGGGAAATAATGGCAAATCACATCAGACTAAAAATCAAAATATGGCTCAGGGGAAGGAAACCTGTTACAATTTTTAAAGACAAAAAAAAATGTTCAGGCAGTTTCCAGTTTGAACGGTATTGCACAATTGTTGCACAAAGCAATTCTGCCAACACAATATCTTGAGTTTCTTTTGAAGCTCTTCAACCCCATAGTTTATTATGAATGAAACACCCTATCTAGGAATGATACTTTGATGGCCTTTGCACCGCAAGTAACAAGAATTCAGACAACATTTCTGCAAATGATACATCATACACATGCAAATGTTCTATTAGACTTTCAAATCCAATGATAATGTGACAAACAAAATCAGTCAGAGTTTTGTGAGGTATGTCAATGTCAATTGTATGTCTTGTAACTGTCCCATGCCTCAATGTGTTCACTGAGCACTTGCAAAATACTGTTTTTTTAAAGACCTTAATAATGAGAAATGCAGTTATCCAGCCATGACTATGAGAAAGGTAGAAGCGTTTAGCACTTCCACTGGGTCTAAATGTCTTGATTTCTAGAGTGTTCATTCACGCTGACTCAGGGTTTCTAAGCCTCGGAACTACTGGCATTGTGTCAGATCATTTTTTGTGGCTGTGTGGTCCTACACATTGTAGGATATTCAGCAGTATCCCTGGTCTATCCCCACTAGATATCAATAGTACTTACCGAGTTGTGACAACCAAAATGTCTAAAGACATTGTCAAATATGCCCTGGGTTACAAAAGTGCCCCAAGCTGAGCATTGCAGTTTAACTTGGGAACAAAAAGGAGTACTCACACAGTTTTAAAAGCCTTTGCAAGCTAGCTATGCTCTGTGTCCTACTCCTCAGTGCAAAATTAAGACAGTTATGTCTATGTCGAGTGGGAAAGAGTGAGGGAGTCCATTACAAAAACAGGCTTTTTGTGTACTAAATAACCCTCTTAATTCTTAGGAAACACTTTCTCTTTGTTTATGTTGATGGTGAGAAAAAAATGAAATCCAGAATGATATCAATGCAGGGCCTTAGCAGAATCATATGCACCTCAAGATGTCTCACCCTTTGCGGAAAAATATTTTCATGGTGAGCAACTCAGCTCAAATTTGCTGTCCTATTTCGGTTTAGTGTTGGGGAAATTTACCATTTACTTTTATTGATCTCTCTCTATTGGTTTCCAACCTTCTTCTTCCTTTTGCTTTTCTATCTTCTTATAGCTTGCTAGGAGCCTCTTTGAAATAAGAATTGGCTGGGCTCGGTGGCTCAGCCTGTGATCTCGCGCCTTTGGGAGGCTGAGGTGAGTGGATTGCCTGAGCCTGCGCATTTGAGACCCACCTGGGCAGCGAGACCTCATCTCTACAATAAATCAAAAAATCAGCCGGGCATGGTAGCACATGCCTGTAATTCCGGCTACTCGAAAGGCTGAGGCGGAAGGATTGCTAGAGCCCAGCAGGTCGAGGCTGCGGTGGCCAGGAGCAGCCACTGCACTCCAGTCTGGGTGACAGTGAGACTCGAACTCAAAAAAAAAAGGAAAGAAATAAGAACTGCTAGAAATAGCAGGAACGATTCTATAAAATTATGTGTTTGCTCTAAAGGAGACAATGCAGAAGAGCTGGATTTTCCCCACTTTTAAAGAAAAATAAACAGCTTTACTTTTTTATCCATTTATTCAGTCAACAAATACCTATTAAGCACTACACTATGACAGATATTTGGCTAGAAAATTTCTGATACACATATTTACAATTAAAATGAACATAAAATTCACAATGCAAGTCTGAATTTTGAAAAATTTTATGTCATCTTTTTTATTTATATGATCAATAATTCACTATTATCAGCAAGTAATGGTAAACATTAAAGAACTTAACTATTTCCTCAAACTAAAATTTTATATTATATTTTACTTTAGATGATTTCAATATGAGATATTTGGTCCCACTAGTTTTAAGGTTCTAAAATATAATCATTATTTATGCTTTAATCCTTTTCTTAAAAATATGCAATTCAAAGGGGGAAACCATATATCCGAGTCCACATGGTCAAGTTGCTTTGGAACAATTTAATTAATCATACTTTTAATATTTCTGAAAAAGTTTAGCAACACTTGTACAGAAGAAAGTTATAGAACTCAAATGTTAAGTGACTTGGGGACAATGCCCACAATCATTTAGTCACATAATCATTTAGCTTGCTGGAATATTACTTCAAATACCATGGGAGCCAAGTCACTTTAAAATTATTTTCCTCTATCTTCTCTAACAAACCAAGATCACACATCACACACCAGCATTTAACCTTCTCGCTTTTTCCCAAATGCTCCCATGTGTTTAGCTTTATCATTACACAATTCTCCCCTTCTTTGCCAATCCTAACCTTGGCCATCCTAATTTTAATAATTTTATTTTATTTTTATTTTTTGAGTTGGAATCTCACTCTGTCATCCAGGCTGGAGTAGAGTGGCACACTCATGGACACTGCAACCTCGACCTGCTGGGCTCAGAATAGCCCTTCCACCTCAGCCTTCTAAGTAGCTAGAGCTACGGGCACATGCCACCCTTCCCAGATAATTTTTTTTATTATTATTTATTGTAGAGATGAGGTCTCGCCAAGTTGCCCAGGCTAGTCTCGAACCCATGGGCTCAGGCAATCCTCTCACTTCGGCCTCCCAAAGTGCTAGGATTATAGGCATGAGCCACCATGCCTGGCCAATGATTTTCTTAATCATGACTTTCTCTTCAAATTCTTCCGCTTCCAACTATACTTACAAGGAATCTACATGTATAATTTACATGCCAATCACTTGTATTATCATAGTAGCATACCCATGGTCCTGTCTTGAGCAAAAGCAAATTCTGGAAAGCTGATATAAATAGCCATTGTCACATAGTTCCAGACTATGTATGTCTTCAGATCCACCATCAATTTCTTGTATATATGGGTAGCCTCATTTAAAATAGTTGTAATGAAGAGCTTGATGGAAATAGTAGATTATAGAAAAATTAAAACCTTCCTCAGGGGATGTTAATTTTCTTTGATATAAAGTGGCATTAGTTTCTTAACTCAAAGGAGTGATTATTTCCGGGTTTTTGTGGTTGTTGTTGTTGTCTCACTCTGTCACCCAGGCTGGAGCGCAGTGGTATGATCATGGCTCACCACAGCCTTGACCTCCCTAGCTCAGGCAATCCTTCCACTTCAGACCTGAAAGTAGCTGGGACTACAGGCATGCACTACCATGCCCAGTAATTTTTTATTTTTTGTAGAGATGAGATCTCACTATGTTGCCTAGACTGGTCTCAAATTCCTGGACTCAAGGAATCCTCTTACTTCAGCCTCCCAGAATGGTGAGATTAGCTACAGGAGTCACTACACTAGGCTTGCATATCTGTCTTTACAGTGTATTTACAAGCTCAGTGACACATCTAATCAATATGTTTGACCACTTTGTTCCTGGAAATCTGGGCAGGTTTCTAGCAAGATCTAATGTGGATTCTGTGCTTTTGATTAATGTTTCTCTAAGAATAGCATTTTCTGGATAAATATTTTTGACATCTCTAAGTTCTAGAGCTATCACTGTTAGAGTGCACTGTTCAGTTAAATTTTGGTAGTAATTTTTTGCTCTTATAATTATGAAGTTTCACAATACTTATGATTAGCCTAATACATCTGCTAAAATTAACCATGTCTGAATCAATATCAGTGGCATAATTAGATGTACACCTTGCTGCATTAGCAGTGCTTCAGACAGCTTACTTCATTAAGTTGGAAGGAAAAATAGGAGACAAAACTAATTTTAACTTTAAGTTGTCCTATATTATGGCACTTGGGTTAGGTTTTATAGCCATCAATGATCATCCATTTGAGCAGTGGGACTATCAGAAGCATTTTCCCCAAGAAACAACCTCACCAAAATGGAAGAAACAAAACATTTCAAGATAGATTTGACATTTCAAGAGAAATATTTTATTTTTTTTAGAATTCTTGCTTCTTTCTTGTTTTTGACCTCACATAATGTCTTAAATGCCTCATGTTGAAAATGTATGGAACTGTTGTATGCTAATGTTTTATGTTGGTTTTTATTATTATCAAAATTATCTACAGTGATACGCCCAGATTTCTTATAATGAAAGTGAAATTTCTCTCAAGCTCCTGATCTTGATCTTTTTTCTTCCCCCCTCTTCCCTCCCTCTCTCCTTCTCTCCTTCCTTTCCTTCTTCCCTCTCTCCTCTCCTCCTTCCCTCCCTCCTTACCTGCCTTCTTTCCTCTTTCCCTCTCCTCCCTCCCTCCCTCCCTTTCTTCCTTCCTTCCTCTCTCCTTTCTCCCTTACTCCCTCCCTCTCTCTCTCTCTCTTTCTCTTTCTTTTGTTTCTGTCTCTCTGAGACTATTAGATACACTGATTTTCAAAAAAATTTAGGAGTAATTCTAATGCTGAGATGTGCTCTTCATCTAAAAAATAGGATTTGGATTTATTTTTCCCAGATTATCACTCTTTCGCATTGGCTAAAAAGCCTTTGTTGTGCTCTCACAAAAGACACGTGGGGTCTATATATTGCCTTGGCAGACATTTAATGAATGATCATTATGTGCCTCAAACTTTTTTAGTATTTGACATGTATTTCATTCAAAAACATTGTACAATAAATACTATAATTATCCTTCTTTTACAGATAAGGAAATTGAGGCATTAAATTATACACAATTATCAAGTAGCAAGGCTGTAATAAAACTCACTGCTGTATAACTGTGGAGTATGTTTTCTTTTCTACTATACTCTGAGAGCTGATGAGTTTGTGTTTTGCAGGCTCATGAAGATTATGAATGATGAAACCATGATTTAAATACACATATTCAGATTTCAAAGTCAGAGATTTCAATCACCATAATACCCTGCTCTAGGAAAACTGTGTTTACTTATATTAAATACTATATGTAGGATTCACTTGGAGCTACATGCAGTATCTAAAATTTTATTATTTTGTTATGACAACTGCATTTTACAGTGTAGAAACCACAGGGCCTCTTTATTTGTATTTTGTTGCCACTCTTTATACTTTCAGATAACATCATTATTTTAGTAAAATAACTTTTTTCCTCCAAAATTGAGGGGGCCTGTAAAGAAAGCACAATACCTGACATATTTTTAAAAATAAAAATATACGATTCCATAACAATTAGTAAAATTTTAATGAAAGTCATTATTTCATATGCTCAAGGTTCATGTCTTCTTTTTCCTTTCTTGGGGAAAAAAAAAAAAATGCTGTGTCCTTGAGAACAGAAGGCAGGCCATCAATCAGTCAAAGCTGCCAAATCTCAGATCCGGCAGCATCCCTAATGCTGACCTAGTTCAATCCTGTTCTCATCCACCTGCCTCACTCCTGCAATGTTCTCTCTGCATCCCAGTCCAGTGAATATGGCAGAGCAGCACAGCCAGACCAGGAAGCCAGAAGAACTGGAAGGAAAATCCAAGATCTGCCTTTTACTCTCTTTATGTCCTTGAGCAACCTTACTAATTTTTTTCAGGCTTCGTATCCTAATCTATAAAATGGGAGTGTTAATTTCTACCTATAAGGTTATTTTGAGGAGCAAATGAGCACAGTATCTGGCATATGGTAAGAACTCAGTTCATGCTATGTTCTCTCCTCTTCCCCTCCTTCTGCTTCATTTCTGTCCCATTAGGAATGCAATCTATATCAGTGCTGTGAGAAAGTACATGTCCTTCCCTGACCCTGAAGGAATACAAAAAAACCATTCCTTCATATATGTCCCCATAACACTGTGTACATAGCTCTATAATGGACCATATTGTCTTAGAGATATTTGTACATTTTTCTCTTTTATCTGCTAGATTATGAGCTTCATGAAAAAGAAAGCTTAGCTCTTTGTTAGTTGTATCCTGATCATTTACAACAGTTCTTGGAACACAGCAGCCAAAATGTAAATATTTGCTAAATGGAAATTAAGTCAATTACCTTATTTAGTCTTGGTTTTCTCATCATTGATGTTACATAATGAGTCTGGCCCTTTACCTTTACAGGACTGAAGTGAGAATAAAATGAGATGTTATAATTAATACAATAATTCCAAATAGTTATAATAACACCTATTTGAAAATTTCACATAGAATTTTTAAATACTATTCAGAATCACAATGTGTTTACATTACTCTGCCCTATTTAATTTAGTATGTCAGGTACAGATCTGTATTAGAGTTCTTATATCTTATAGTCATCCTCTATTCAATAGAGGGAGCCTTCAGTTATCCATAACATATTTTTGCTTTTGGATTCACTCTTTCTTAAGGAAAGCATGCATTGATTTGTGTAAGATCATTGTCCTGTTTAGATTTGTTTTTTTTAAAATGAAAGACAGACTTGAAGGATACGATTTTTCTTTGAAGTACTAAGGAATTAGAATTTTTCAAGTGCTTAATTAATTTTAGGAGGTGACTCCAATCTTTATCTTTTCAATGCAAATCAATTTGTGCAATTTTCTCAGGTTCAAAAC
This sequence comes from Carlito syrichta, assembly GCF_000164805.1. Taxonomy (NCBI): domain Eukaryota; kingdom Metazoa; phylum Chordata; class Mammalia; order Primates; family Tarsiidae; genus Carlito; species Carlito syrichta. The sequence continues at coordinate 35,733 of NW_007051068.1, read as the reverse complement.
CAAGGTATTATTTTCTTTTCCTGTGGTGGATGGGGGTACAGGTGGGTATATGGAACAGACATATAGAGTGTTAGTCCAAAAAAGTAATTGGACGATGGCATATGTTTGCTTACTTATTCAAACCAAGCTTTAACATTTGCTCCAAACTATTGAATAGTTTCTGGTGATAGTTCTACTTCAGAGTGTGTGTCCAAATTCTTCCCACAGCTTTGTTCTTGGGCTATTCTTTTCCAACATTCAAATTTCTCATAAAATAGCATCTTTCCAGAGAGATCTCTCCTGATGTATACCTCTATCATATGTTTCCCCTCATTACTAGTCTCTACTTTCTTATCCTCTTTATATTTCTTTATAGCATCTATCTGTCATGTTTTGGAATTCTTTCCCTTTTTTTTTTTTTTCTTTCTTGCCCTCACTAGAATATAAAAACTAGGTGGACATCAGCATTGACTTTTCATTTCACTCATTTCTGAATTCATAACAACACAAAGAGTGCCTGGCATATATAGATGCCAAAAAGTAGCTGAAAAGAAAATGAATAAATGGATAAGTGAATAGAAGAGTTTCATCGAGTGACAAAAATAGAGGCAAGATGAATCCCTTCTGAACTTTGATTAAAAAACTCATTCATAGCTGTGTAAATATGGAATCTGTGCTGCAGATTCTCTTAGTAATGATGACTGTACAAATCAGCCTGCTGTTGATTTATGAAAAATTAAGAATATTGACACGTCTTTAGGCAATTCCAGTTGACTAGCACAATTTTTTGAAAACATATTTTAAAAATTTGATTCCTTTAAGAAACATACATGTACACATAGACACTGATAAATTTATTTTTATATTTTGGTCTCCTTTTTCCTTAAGAGTATTCTTGAAGGAATTCAGAAAAGCATAAGGATGTTTGAGTCACAGTCTTAGTTTTCCCGACCCAGCTGCCAATAACATTTCTGGCAGAACTTAAAGGTGAACTTAGAAGACCATCCAGATCAATGAGAAGAAATGCATTATGGATTATACTATTAAAGTTACACAAATGCACATGTACACATGACAATATGCATTAGAAATTAATCTGAAATAAAATTAATGTAGTGGTTAAAATATCTCCTAACACACATTCTATATTTTTTAAATGTGGAGTTTTCAAACCAATCTTAAGTCTTTTCAAATAATAGATTTTGTGTTTTCTTACATTTTTTTTTATTTGAGCCAACCCTCTTTTTCCCGATGAGCAGAAGCTCAAACCATGTAACTTCCAAGTTGAGATCTCATCTACATTCTTTGGTCTAGCTGGACTTGTCTTCTTAGGACCTCAGTGCTAGCCCTTTTCATGCATCAGAGCACTATCCAGATGGTTGCTATTACCTGAAACTGTTTTTAAAGGGCAGCAGTTACTAGGTGAACGGAGATATTCCAGGACTGTTCTCAGAGAGTTAAACAGGCCACGCTCATTACCAAAGGAGGAAAATACAAAGTTCAACTTTATTTGTCCCACAGTAGATTGTAGAAAGTTGCTTTAGTCATAGATCATGGCTTATACCTCCAAATGGTGGAGTCTCTGATTATGAACCGTATACTCCTGCAGGTCCAATATCAGGTGAAGGAGTGAATACAGAATGTCACAGGTTGCTACCTAAGTTTAGGGCTTGGAGAAAGGAGTTCTGTCAAACCTCATGGGAGATGTTACCTTTTATTGTAAAGGGTTCCCAGATGTTTTATATATTTTATCCTATTCCCTCTACTTCTGTTTTACTGCTATTACTGATATTAGTGCTAGCACTATAACGACAATTATGTATGTTCACTTTATGTAAAAACCTGTCCCAGGAAGCTTATATGCATTCAATAGCACTTTAATTCCTCCCCAAAACAATCAAGATGTTTTACACAACTAATGGATGAGAAAATTGAAGTCCCTTACACAGTCACTAAAGTATACACCTTAGGACTGAAAACCAGCAAGCTTGCACCCAAAGACTGGTGCCCTGCCATGGTATGTACATCTTCCTAGTCCTGTGGAAGGCCCTATGAATAATGTTCTACTTTGCCTTTCAACTTCTTAATCTTCTGTGGTTGATGAAAGACCAATATTACAAAATGGATATTTTAGAATCACAGTTCCGGTCAATAACTTTCAACATAGTCCTTTAGCTTATTCATATTTATCGCAGTTTATGGTTTTCTTTTATAATGCATAGTCTATATACCTCTGATTCTTCAGGGGAAAAACAAACAAACAAAAAAGGCAAGTGCATTTTCTGGACATCAGCTAAAGAATAGAAAGAGGTTATTTTCACCTTCTTTTTTGGCGAAAGATGAGCAGGTTCTCTGATATTTGTACTTTTATATGCAAAAAGGAACTAAAGCTGTGTTTGTCAACATTGACCCACTCAAGTCATGTGAATCTGACCAAGAGTCACACAGTCTAAGTTCAAAGAGAATCAGAAGAAAAAAAACTTTCCAGAAGAAAAAAAAAATCCAAAGTAGTACCTTAGTGGTAAATTAATAAAAACAAAAAAAAAGTAATTGTTTTCAAGTTCCTCTATGGCTAGGAAATATCCAAAGTGTACTATCCATGTGTCTATCCATTACTGAGAAAAAGAGATTAAGCATTTTATTAGCAAAACACTCTTTCACAGTAGAATATTTGGTAACAATAGCCAACAAGTTAATGTAGGCTGCATATTTTCTGGGAAACAGTTTTACAGCACCACAGCTACTATAAGACAACCAGTAGGAAATTCAAGAGCTTGCAAGAGATCCCCCACGTTTTTGTCCATTGAATGAAATGTGGTCTCTAGCAAAGTGAGTGAGGGACATCCAGCAAGGTATCCTGTCCTTTGCTTAGAATTCCTAAGGTTGATTCCTGACATATTTCTCTCCTGGATGATTTGATAAGAGAGGTTACCATCACGGCAGTAATACTGGTCTTTTGAAAGATCACTCCCTTATGAATGTGATTTCTTAATGTGGTAAGAATTTTGAGAATATTGAAATGTTTCTTTTATTGAAAATAACTTATCCTATTGCTAGTAGGTAATATTGACTATTGCTGATTTGGTTTTTATGACAAAAAAATTATTAATGTTGATTAACCTACCCCGATCCTTAAGATTTGTCACACACAAACAGCACACACTGATTTCTTTTTTTTTATCAATATTTTTTATTTTGATATTGTGAGGTACAGTTAAGAGTTAGGTATACAAATATGCATCATTCAGGCCCCCTTGTTGATAACAGGTGTCTCCCCATCCCCAGACAGATGTTTATTACCATTAGTCCGATCCTCCCCATAGTTTCCCACCACTGTCAGTCATTTTCTTATAGTAGTGCATTGGATGATCAAGGTCTACTATATGAGTGAGAATATGTGATACTCAGATCTTTGTTTCTGTGAGAGGTCACTCAGTATTATAGACTATAGCTCCATCCACGTTGCTGCGAAATTCATGATTTTGTTCTTTTTTATGGCTGCATAGTATTCCATCATGTATATGTACCACATTTTTAAAATCCAGTCCTCTTTTGATGGACAGTGTGGTTGTTTCCAGGTTCTTGATATTGTGAACAATGCTGTGATAAACATTCATTTGCAGGTATCTTTTTTATAGAGTGATTTGAGTTCTTCAGGGTATATTCCCAGTAGGGGGGTTGCAGGGTCATATGGGAGGTTGATGTTTAGAGCTTTTAGGAATCGCCACACAGCTTTCCACAGAGGTTGCACTAGTTTACACTCCCACCAACAGGGTAGGAATGTTCCCTTTTCACCACATCCTCTCCAACAACTGTTATTTTTTGAGTTATTGATAATTGCCATTCTGACTGGAGTTAGGTGGTATCTCAGTGTGGTTTTAATTTGCATCTCCCTGATGATTAGTGAGGTTGAGCATTCCTTCATGTGTCTGTTGGCTGCTCGGATGTCTTCCTTTGTGAAGTGTCTGTTCATATCTTTTGCCCATTTTATAATGGGGTTGCTTGTTTTTTTCTTTTCAGCACATTTGAGTTCCTTGTAGATCCAAGATGTTAAGCCTCTGTCAGACCTGGAATTGGCAAATACTTTTTCACAGTCTGTAGGCTGTCTCCCTGCTCTCTTGATGGTTTCTTTGGCTTTGCAGAAGCTTGTCAGTTTAATGAGGTCCCACTTGTCTATCTTATCCCTTATGGCCTGTGGGTTGCGAGTTTTGTTCAGGAATTGGATGCCAGTTCCAATTTCCATGAGGGTATGTCCTTCATTTTCTAAGGTTCTTATGGTTTGAGGCTTTACATTTAGGTCTCTGATCCATTTGGAGTTAATTTTTGTGTATGGTATGGGGATAGATAGGGGTCCTGTTTCAATCTTCTGCATGTGGTCAGCCAGCTTTCCCAGCACCATTTACTGAATAGGTTCTCCTCTCCCCAGTGATAGGTGGTGGAGGCTTTGTCAAAGATGAGTTGGTTGACAAATTGAGGTTTTGCTTCTGGGATCTCAATTCTATTCCATTGATCTATATGCCTGTTCCTATACCAACCCCAAGCTGTTTGATGATTGTAGCTTTATAGTAAAGTTTGAAGTCTGGTAACGTGATACCACCTGCTTTGTATTTTTTTGCTGAGGATTGTTCTGGCTATTCTTGGACGTTTGTTTCCATATGAAATCCTGTGTTGTTTTTCCTAGGTCTGAGAAGAATGTTGCTGGTAATTTGATACGTATTGCATTGAATCTGTAGATTGCCTTAGGTAAGATGGACATCTTCACAATGTTGATTCTTCCAATCCATGAGCATGGGATATTTTTCCACTTGTTTGTGTCATCTTTGATTTCTTTGAGCAGAGTTTTGTAGTTTTCATTGTAAAGGTCTTTCACATCTCTGGTTAGGAAGATGCCAAGGTATTTCATTTTTTTGTGGCTATTTTGAATGGAATTGTGCTTCTTATTTGGGTTTCTGTTTGTTTATTATTGGTGTAAAGAAATGCGATTGTGTTTTGCACATTTATTTTATATCTTGAGACTTTGCTGAAGGCCTTTATCTGTGCAAGGAGGTTTTTGACAGATTCTCTTGGGTTTTCAAAGTACACTATCATGTCATCTGCAAAGAGAGATAATTCGACTTCCTCTTTTCCTATTTGGATACCCCTGACTGCCTTCTCTTCTCTGATTGCTCTAGCCAGGACTTCCAATACTATATTGAACAAGAGGGGTGAGATTGGGCATCCATGTCTGGTTCCAGTTTTCAGGGGAAATGGCTCCAATTTTTGTCTGTTTAGGAGTATGCTGGCTGTGGGTTTCTCGTAAATGGCTTTTACTACTTTGAGGTATATTCTTTGTATGCCTAGATGTTCAAGGATTTTTATCAGAAAGCGATGTTGGATTTTATCAAAAACTTTTTCTGCATCTAATGATATAATCATGTGGTTTTTGTTTTGACATCTGTTGATGTATTTAATTACATTTATTGTTTTACGAATGTTGAACCAGACTTGCATCCCAGGGATGAAGCCTACTTGGTCATATGGATGATTTTTGAAATGTGTTGTTGAATCTGGTTTACTAGGATCTTGTTGAGAATTTTAGTGTCTATGTTCATCAAAGATATTGACCTGTAGTTCTCTTTTTTTGTTGGATCTTTACCTGGCTTGGGTATCAATGTGATGTTAGCTTCATAAAATGATTTGTGGAGGGTTTCATCTTTCTCAATCGCCTGAATTCGCTTCAGTAGGATTGGAATCAGTTCCTCCTTAAATGTCTTGTAGAATTCTGCTGGAAATCCATCTGGTCCAGGCCTTTTTTTTTTTTTTTTTTTTTTTTTTTTGGTAGGTTGTTTTCTTATTACGTAGTCAATTTCCTTGATTGTTATTGGTCTATTTAGGGTCTCAATTTCTTCTTTTTTCAACCTAGGTAGGTTGTGTGATGACAGAAAGTCCTCCATTTCCTTGAGGTTTTCAAGTTTGTTTCCATACAAGTGTACATAGTAGTCTCTGATGATCTTTTGTATTTCTTCAGGGTCAGATGTGACTTCATCTTTTGTGTTTCTGATTGTGCTTATTTTGGTTTTTTCTTTCTTTTTCTTGGTCAGTCTAGCTAGGGGACCATCAATCTAGTTTATCCTTTCTAAGAACCAGGTTTTTGTTTCATTGATTTTTTGTATTATCTTTTTGTCTTCTATGTCCTGGATATGGGCTTTTATTTTGGTGATCTGGATTCTTCTGTTGAAATTAGGCTTTTTGTGGTCTTGCTTTTCCAGCTTCCTTAGGTGGCTTGTTAGGTTGTTAATTTGTGCTCCTTCCATTTTCTTCATGTGTGTTTGTAGGGATATAAATTCCCCTCTTACTACAGCTTTTAAGGCTTCCCAGAGATTTTGGTAAGATGTTTCTACATTTTCATTTGTTTCCAGGTATCTTTTGATCTCTGTTTTGATTTCATCATTGACCTAGGAGTTGTTTAGCATCATGCTGTTTAGTGACCATGTCTTCGTGGGTTTTGGGGGGACCTTGTTGGTGTCAATGTTTATTTTTATTCCACTGCGGTCTGAGAAGGTGCATGGTAGAATTTTGGTCCTTTTAAATTTGCTTATTCTTGATTTATGGCCAATTATGTGGTCGATCTTGGAATACATTCCATGTGGTGATGAGTAGAATGTGTATTCTCTGATCTTTGGATGGAGTGTTCTGTAGGTATCAATTAGGTCCATTTGGTTCAGAGTCACATTGAGGTTTCGGATCTCATTGTTGATTTTTTGTCCTGATGATCTGTCTAGGGTTGTGAGTGGGGTATTAAAGTCCCTAGTTATGATGGTGTTAGAGTCAATATCCTTCTTTAGTTTTCCTAGGAGATGCTTTATAAAAGTTGGTGCACCTATGTTAGGTGCATATGTTTGGGATAGATATTTCTTGTTGATGGAGTGAACATTTTATCATTATGTAGTGGCCCCCTGTGTCTTTTTAATTTTTGATAACTTAAATGGTATTTTGTCTGAAATTAGGATCGTAACTCCTTTCTTTTGTGTTCTATTCACCTGAAAATTTGTTTCCCATCCTCTTACTTTGAGTCTGTGCATGTCCTTTCTAGTGAGATGAGTCTCTTGAAGGCAGTATATTGTTGCCTGGTGATATTTTATCCATTTTGTCATTCTATGTCTTTTCACTGGTGCATTTGTCCATTCACATTCAGGCTAATTATTGAAATGTGAGAGTTCGTCCCTATCATAGAGTTCTTATAGAGTTGTTCTTCCACTTGGTTTATTGTCTTTCTTTTGTTTTGGGGGTTGGTTCATGTGTATTTTATTCTTTTTCCTGTACTCTTGTGAAGAACGTTGTTCTTTTTTTCCCCTTTTCTTCTGTGTTTAGTACTTTCTTGAGTGTTTCATGTAGAGGTGGCTTGGTGGCAGCGTAAGTTCCTAAGGATTGGATATCTGGGAAAGATTTTAATTCTCCCTTGCTGATGAAGCTTAATCTGGCTGGGTAGGTTATTTTTGGTTGAAATTGTTTATTTTTTAGGACTTTGAAGATAGGGCTCCAAGCTCTCCTAGCCTGCAGGGTTTCTGTAGATAAATCTGCTGCTATTCTAATTGGTTTTTCCTGGTAGGTGATCTGGCCTTTTTCTCTTGCTGCCTTTAGGATTTTTTCTTTTATGCCTACTTTGTTTAGGCAAACTATTATGTGTCTAGGAGTTGGTTTTCCCATTTGTTGTCTTACAGGGGTTCTCTGGATCTCTTGTGTTTGAGTTTTTGCATCATTGATTAGATAAGGGAAGTTTTCTTGAATGATCTCATGGAAGGTTTGTTCCAGTGTGGGTTCTGTCTCTCTTTCTGCCTCAGGAAGACCAATTACTCTTAGGTTCTGTCTCTCGAAGTAATTGCTCATCTCTTAAAGGTTTTTTTTCTGTCTTTTTGAGCTTGTTTTTTGTGTTTTTGAGAGTTTGGGTTAGCTCTATATTTTGGTCCTCAAGCTCTGAGATTCTTTCTTCTGCTTGGGTAATTCTGTTCCATGCTTATCAGTTTGTTATTTATTTCATTTACAGTATTCTTTATTACTGCTATCTCAGATATCAGCTCCTTTATAGTTTTTTCTTGAGTCTCCTCAATTCTTTTCAATCTCTCCATTAATGTCTTGATATCTAGGTTTGTAGTTTGAGACCAGTCATCCTGGGGGTCCTTCATTGTTTGCATTCCGAAGTCAGTTTTCTCAGTGTCTGCCCTCCCTGGAGTCTGGGAGAGACCCATATTCTTCTTTTGATTTTTCTTCATTTGTGTAGATTTTTCTCTTGTCTCTTAGTGGCTAAAGTCCCTTGAGCTCTAATCTCCAGCCTCTCCCCTCTGTTTTTGTTGCAGACAGCTAGCCTGTTGCCTGGGAGATCTGTGACTTGTCTCTGTTCGGTGTAGGGGAGGGGCTTTGTCTCTTGTTTAATGACGTCACTGTGGGAACTGAGGTGGAGGCTCTGACAGGTGGGTGGGGTGATGCAAATCTGCCTTGAAAATGGCAGAGGTGGTAGTTTCACTTTCACTTTTAGGGATGCTCATAAGGGTCTCTAGGTGGGAGCAGCTGCACAGCTGGGTGCTGGATCCAGGGTGCCACCAACAGGCTGGGGTGGAGGAGAGGGTCAGGGGTTCCCTCCTCTGGAGCTGGAAGCCTCCGATCAGCACCTTACACAAGCTCCCTTACACAAGCTTGTGGTCACACGCAGAGTGACTCAGCCACGGTGGGCCCGGGGCTCCAGATCTCCAATGTTCCAGAGGGCAGGTGGTGGCTCTGGGTCCCTCACAGGGCACTTCAACCAGAAATGGGAATGGTATCTCTGAGGGGCGGGTGCTCAGAGCCTCCCTGGGTGACCAGCAGCTTGGTGCTGGGTGCTGGTCATGATGATGTAACAAGGGAGGGAGCAGGGATACAGGATTTGGGATTCCCCAGCCAGCCGGAGTTACATATAGTGGAGCAGCCACTGCCTGGCCGCAATATCTGCTCTTGCGTGGGACCAAAGGTCCCCAGGCCTCATACCAGTGTGACTGGTGGTGGGCAGGGGGTTGCAGGAAGAAAAGTAAGAGTCTTTTTGGGAACTCACGTTTGGAGAGTCTCACGGACCCACCTATGCCGTCGCCATTTTCAGGAGTCTCCTAGCACACACTAATTTCATCAGAAAGGAATAATATAGAGATTTTCTTCTTGAATTTATAATATTATTTCCCTGGTTTTCCAAGATACTTTTATTTTCTATTGTAACAGTGTTAACATGGGAGGATGAAATAGAGGAATATAAAAATAAAGTGTCCTTATTTAAATTTATATTTCAATTGAGACATAAACTTTAAAAAATGTTGTCTTTGTTTTATTGGTTTTGGGTAAAGATGCAGTTACTAGGCGCACCTTACTATTCTTAAAGACAATAAGGAGGACTTATTGATGAATATACTATATTTCATTCCATGAACTAATTTTGTGTATGTGGGGAATGGGGGAATGGGGGTAAAGATCCAGCCAGTTGGATATTTTCTTGTGTCCTCTTTTAAAACACCTATAACAGAAGCATGTCTAGAGATGTCCTAGGAATTTAGGATGCTCTTTGATCCCAAAGACAAAGGGCACCCTTAAGGCCTGTAGCTTACTCATTACCTTGTTAATTCTACTTACTGAATCATCTTTAAATTTTTACCGGTTTCTTTTTAAGGCTAAAGCTAGTTGATGAAGATTGAGATTCACTGGGTTGACTCTGCTATATTTTATTACATTGGTCATAAAGAATCTGTTGCCCTTCTTCAAAATGTGAGGGATAGTGATTTCTATTGTTTTTCCATCTTTGAGTTTTCAACAGAATTTCAAGACACAAGACCCATAGCCCCAAGGTTGATGAAAGGTAAAAGGGTCCATATATTGTGGGTTTTATCTTGTTTCCCATTTCCAGCAGACTAAATTTTATTGCTGACTTAATTTGGTTAACATATTTTTTATTCCCTGTACAGAAAGCCATGAAATTGTTGGAAACAGATTAATTTATATCAGTTTTTTGAAAGGCAATGAATGAAGAAGAGAGAAAATTTCTAAATGCAGGAAATAATACTTTCTGGGCCATTGGTTAGGATTTTCCAATTTTCAGTTATTTCAGTTATTGTATAGAAAAGCATTGAGTGAGGTCACATTATAAGTAAGTTTCAGTGCATTTAATAGATCTGAAAACCCCTTGAATTCCATTTATGCACTCTTCCATTAGTATTTTAAGATTCCTATTGTGCTCCCACAAAGAGTCATTCTATATCAGTCGCTGACAGTTGACAATCAGGGTGGCTTAGAAATGAACATCTTTACCTATCAAATTAGGCTTTGTATATTTAATAATTGCTACATGAAAGACACTGACAAAAGTAATTTGATCACAATGTGGATTTCCAGAATCTGCTTCTCGTTGTAGAACATTTCCAGAGGCTATTAGGTGGAATACTAAGGAATTGCAACGCAATAGATAAGCAACAACAGACTGAAAATTCTATGTTTTAAAGTTGACTGGAGAATTCCATATTCCTTTTAATATAATATTCTTTAGATCTTTTTGTTCAACATGGATTGACTGAGATGAACAGTTGTGTAGGCAGTAGCAATATCTTATTATTTTTTTTCTTCAGTATGATGCTTTGTGGCTGACTGGCATGGTCCAAGAAAGTAATGTTATGCTTAATAGCTCTCTGAAAGCAATGAGTAGTTTGTATATTTAGGTAATGAAATTTCACCTAGTTCAAACTCACAAAATCGAATGACCTCTACTTTCCAAATACTTATTTTAAATGTCATAATCTGTTTCCTAATTATGTAAGTTAAAAATATAGAGTACTACCAACCACAAATCCTAACTCTAGCAAGTGGACCATCAAGTGCAGTGCAGTATCAACAAAGTTTCAAACTAAGGATAATAAAAATTAAAAAATTAATGTTGTCTCACAAGAATTTAAGATAAATAAATCTAGACAGAAAAAGAGGAGCTCTACCTAATACTTCTCAGGGGAATAAAGATGAATGTGTTTCAAGTCTAATAGCAATGACAAATATTTTATAAACATTACTGACTCAACAGATTCTGAGAAAGATGAACAATTTCAAAGTGATCATGATATTTAATCAAAATATCATGATCAAAAAATCATGATATTTAATGAGTCAAGGATAATATAGAAATCAGAGTAATTCCCATCTATCAGACAATTGTAAATATTTTTTATATCTCTGGTATGCAATTCATCAAAAGGATATCAGCAAGTAGATATCAACAGAAGAATATCAACAAGTAGTTGTTCATTGAAGAACTGCATGATGTTTTCCCATCTGGGTTGAATTTCTTGGAGGCAATGTCCATTTACTTAGACTTTTTATGACCCCAGCTCCTGCCAGTGGAGAGAGTATGTCAAAAAACTGAAAGTCAGTAAAAAATAGGCCTGCCTGATTTGTCTACAGAAGCAAATGAGGGAGAAAATAAGAAAAAAGCTGAGACAAGAGTTCTGTTAAGACCAAAGTTATTCATTAAATGAGAACTGGAAACTATCAGAACCATCACAACCATCATCATATTACCCTTGATGTCTTGAATGTCATCAAATATCCTCCTTTCAATATTTCCTTTATCTTTGGGTAAATAAAAAGTCATTGGGGCCCAGATCAGGTGAGTAGGAAAGGTGTTCCAATACAGTTATTTGTACAATGCTGCCAACGTATGCGCATAATGGCAAGTTTGCAAACTTAATTGCCATACCTCAGCAAACAACAGCAATAGCTCTGATGGCCATTCTAGAAAAATAGTTCCAAAATTGCTTTAATGGGTGGACTAGGCACTGGCATTGGTGCATAGCTTCCCAAAAGGAGTAGTTAAAAAGCGTCCTTAGTGATATTCAGCAATACTTATATAGCACTTTTTCTATGATGGTTTACAAACCTAATTGTTGGACTTTGTATGTTCTGTGGTAGCACACACAAGATCCATCCAGATACTTTCTGATTCTAAATTCTTAGTATTGAGACAGAGATAGTTTATACACACTTTAGAAGTAGTTAGGCAGGTATTCTTAGGCAGATATAAATTAAAATAAAGTAAACAGACAATCACCTTTCTGATCTACACATGGCCTTCACCTGACCAACCAGACACACCAGACCCGATCACCTTGTGAAATGTGAATCCACCAGTAAAGTAAATCATAGAAACAATAAGAAATTACCCAAAACACAGGCATGATGTTCTAAGAAAAGCCCAAATCTAGTTAGGAGTAACTTTCATAATTTAGAACGTCCATGTGACTTTAAAGATTAAGAGATGGTAATCAAAACTAGTGACCAGTTAACTGTAGCCCTCTGATCATAGCCCATAGTTTGTTTAATCATTGTTGTAAACATATATAAATTTTTTTTTGTCAAAAGAAAATATTTGCTCTCTCTTAAGGAATCCATGATCTCCCTTGAGCATGTCTTTTTCTTTCTACCAAATTCTATCTTAAACTATACTTTTGAACTCTGTCTGAAATTTCTTTCTGTGGTGGCATCAAAGAACCCACAGAGCAATAGACCACACCCAACCTGACATCAGTATGTCTAGAAAAGAAATTTCTTAGTAAAGACTATAAGAGCACCTGAAAGCAAATGTCTGATTTTCAACTGCATCTTCTCGTTGTTTAATATACTCTTTGACCTAAGTATCATAATACTAAAATGCACAAAAAATTTAAAGATATAGTTAAATGCATGTGGCTTCTATTACCATAAATGTGAATATTCTGTCTATAATGATATATAGGATATAGGATGTGTAAGTTAATTTGAGCCTGATTTTCTAGGAGTACTTGTTGATTCCATTTGCTAGTAATACTGCAGTTTATAAGTGGAGACTGCTTATTTCTATGATTGTGAGAAGGCAACAGCTTTGTGTGAATGCTTCTCCAGAGTGCAGGAAAGGCTAGTGATATAAGAAACAGCAAAAAGACAAGAGCATTGTGTTATCTATATTTCTTCTTTTAATAAAACTTAAAGAGATTAGGTATGTTGTAAAATTGAAGCAATCTCATTCTCTCTGACAAGCTATTCTTCAAAAAGATACTCAGGAAATTGGTCCAGCTCTAGTAAAATTAAACTCGTGAAGCCATATGGTCTCTAACTTCACTGCCTCTACTATTGCTCTTCCTATTACTTATAATATCATTTTTCTTCACATGCCTTTCCTGACTATTGGCAACCTAGTCATTGTTTCTCCATAGCTCTTGTATGTGCCTCACTGAAAAAAAACCCTTTCTGATTTCTCTGTGGAAAATACATATTTGTGTATACATGTATCTTCACAACAATGAACTTCATTGCCTTTTGAATATAGCTTTTAAATATAGCCCTATCACTAAAATTATGTACTCTAATAATTAAAATTAGGGTATAATATTTGCTTTGGAATTACTTTGGGAGGGTTAAGTAAAATTAATTATGAAATAACTATATATACAGAGGGTGCCAAAAATGTATACACATTTAAGAAAGAAAGAAACTGTGTTAAAATTGTAATACTCAATATATACCAATAACAAAAGATGAGTACAAGTCACGTTTGACTTTTGCTATTACAAGGTGCTCAGAGTGGTTACCATCAGAGTCTGTACACTTCTGATTATGGTGAACTAAAAGTAATACATAGATAACATCTTCTAAAATGTGTATAACTTTTTATGTAGTACCACTGGTTTATATATATCTCCATTAATTATTATAGAGCTAAGATATATAATTAGGTCCACTTAAATCTGAACACTTATTATGTTCTTTGCATAGCTTGTCACTCAGAAAACATTGATTAATTGCTTTCTATATGCAAGGCATTTTGTTATGTATTAGACACACCCACAATCATTGAAATTCATGTTATTAATTACCTGAGAATATATGTATATATGTATATACATATATTCTCAATTAATATGACATAATGTGTATATGACCTGAATTGTGCCTTATATATATGAAAGTTCAGTTTATAGAAGATATGTCTCAAATCATTTATATTTGTTTCATATGCAGGTCAATAAAAAGAAACAAACATTTTAAGAATGTGTCTTCAAATTAAAGTGTGGCTTTGTGTTATTTTAGGTTCTACTAAGGGCATTTATTTTCATATAATCTTGAAAAATCCATCCCAATTCTTTTCACCATTAGCATGATTTAGTGAGACAATTACTGAGTTAATTTTCCATAATGGCAAAAAAAAAAAAAAAACCACTGTATCTGTTTTTCAAATTTACTTTTCAAAATACTATAATCAAAGCGTAATTCTCTAACTTGTTTATCTGGGGCTTGGGTGAACAAAATTCACCTGTAGCAAAGGAAGATAATAAGAAAGTGGACTTCATTTTGAGTACTGCTCTCAAAATGTACAATGAAGACAGGAACAAAAGATAAAAACATTGTTTGGAGACCACGAACTGGGACCAGTACTCGTTCTGAAGGCTTCCCATGTCTTAATTCATTTAATTCTAACAAGACCCTGAAGCAGTAAATGTTATAATTATTACTGCTCTTAGAGATTTGTATAAATTAGGAAATTGAGACAAAATTGCCTGAGGTCATTTAGCTGGTAAATAGTAGATCTGAAATTTGAACACAAAGAATCACTTGAATGAACTGCTTCTCTATTGCAGTCTTACAATTTAATATATTGACAATTTCACCAAAATAGACATTTTCTAGAAGAGCAATTAGAAGAAAATAAAAAGCAAATCTCTTTAGAATAACAACCATGGTAACACACATGAGAAAGAGTAAAATAATCTGTCCAGGGCATAGCGGGGAGGATTTGGGTTCAGATGGCTTTGCAGAATATTTCTATGGAATAAATAATTTTCACATAATTTTTCTATGGAATAAATAATTTTCACATAATTTAAGCATTTTTCAAATTTTGTAAAATATTGATAAATAACCCAGGTACCAGAATACAGCTAGCACAGTCCTCATCGATACAAACAAGATAATAGAAACACACACACACACACACACACACACACACACACACACACACACACGATGAACACACAAATGCATTTACCGCACTTCACTCACAAATCTATAGGTACCATTCCCTGTGAGTTGTGATGCAGAAGTTCTAAATAAAAGACCAGAAAGTAGATTTCAAAAGCCTATTGACATTACGTGAATGCATAATTTCTTAGCGTTTATTTTGGCAAGGCAATACTGTGAGGTTGGGAGTGTCTATCATTTGTCATTTAGAGGGACAATGTTGTCCTTGTGAATAGACTTTGCATTTTGCAGATTTGTAGAAAGTTAGTGCTGTTTGTGGGCTAAAGAAGATGCAGTGTCAAGTGGAAAAAAACTGAATACTTCCAACATAGTCATCAGTTTGAGCTTAACAGAGGAGTCAAGGCAGCGGATACCGCTCGAAACATTTTCTGCCACGTACTGGGAGAATGCCATTGGGGAAAGCAAGGCAAGAAAATAGTTCTGTCATTACAAAGAGGGCCACTTTGACCTGAGTGATTCTCCACATTCAGGAAGACCATCAGACTATGATGAAGACCATTTAAACATTTTTTTTTTTTTTGAGTCGGAGTCTCACTCTGTCGCCCAGACTGGAGTGCAGTGGCCGCTCCCGGCCACCGTAGCCTCGACCTGCTGGGCTCCGGCGATCCTTCCGCCTCAGCCTTCCAAGTAGCCGGAATTACAGGCATGCGCCACCACGCCCGGCTGATTTTTGGATTTATTGTAGAGATGAGGTCTCGCTGCCCAGGCGGGTCTCGAACCCGCGGGCTCAGGCAATCTACTCACTTCAGGCTCCCAAAGGCGCGGAATTACAGGCTGAGCCACCAAGCCCAGCTCCATTTAAACACTTTAACCCACAGTGATCCGCATCAGTCCAACCAAAAATTGGCAAATGTAATGAACTGCGACCAGTAAACCATCAAGCTACATTTGGTTGCATGATAAGTAGGCGAAAAGCACTATGAACTTATGCATCAAACTAATACAAGAAGTTTACATGCCCATAAAACACATGCGAATTTGCCACACAGTACTAAGAGATAAGAATGGATTCATTTCATTATTTTTCTAAATCAAATTAAAGCTGGCTCCATAGTCCACTCAGTGATTCCCCAAATTCCAAGGAGTCATATACGGAGCCTAGTGAGTACCAGTGAGCCCAGTTCTTCCGTCAGAGTGGTCTCCCTATTTTCCTACTGCGCTCTTTGTTTTAAAGTAAACCAGTCCTGAACATCTAAACACTGATGCTCCAGGGAGCTGAACCATACCTTTCAGTTGTTCAGCCATGCTCCGCCTGCATTTAGGACATCCCATCGTGGCCCTCAGAATCTGGATACTTCGTGAATGACCACTCCACTTATGACCATGGTTCTGCTTCTTCCATGTCCCTTGTGTGGGAAGCAGGTTTCCATCCATGGAAGAAACTATTGGCCTTTTTTTCTTCCTCTCTCCACTGCCCATGGTCTCTCTGGCCACTACTCTATCCTACCAACTAGCAAACTTTCTTCAGTGCTGTCCGTGGAGCCACTCTCATTTTATTCCTTGACGGTTTCCACTGTCGAAGCAACACCTGAGAAGGTATTTTCTTTAACTCAATCTAAAACAGGAAGAAGACATTGGACTGGAGGGTGAGAGTGTAGAGATGGAAATTACTGTGTCTTAGAGACCTAGGCTTGTTCTATTTTCCAGAAGATGGAGAAAGAAAAAGGAGAATTGGCCTTTGTAGTCTTTCTCTTCTACAATAGCAAGAGCATACTAAAAAAAGTAGTAGATTTTTCTACCACATCAGAAAGGAAAAGATAATTTAATATTAGTAAATATATTACTGTAGTACATCATATCACTATGCCAAATATACAATAATCATAATTATATTATTTCTAAATGGATGCTTAATACAAAGGCCTAACAATCTTAATCGCCACTTGGGGAAAAGGCTTAAAAAATAATATAGAATTGAAAATAGGAAAAGTATCTTAAATTGAAATCCAGTGAAACACTATAGACACTATAGTGAAACATTATAGACAATCTTGAATAATAATAGCAGTTTATAAAAGTGTAAATTGTTTAATAGGATGGAAAAGTGATCAGTATAGGGATGGGTTATGGCATTGGTTCACTGTGGTCCTGGGATGCCGCAAACATAAACGACAATTTCACAGCTTGAAATCTCTGAGAGATGTCATCCTACATGGAAAATAGGCAGTGCCAGCCTCATGCATGTGGGATGTGTGCAGTCACACAGGTCTTCCTGGGCATATGCTTAATTTAATGCTCTCCTGTTGCCATCTTGAAATTCTTGATAATTTTTGAACAAGGGCTTCCACATTTCCCCTTTGCAACGGGGCCTACAAATTACATAGCATGTCCAGGACCCCAGCCTAACAACAGAGACCAGAAAAGCTGTGATGATCTTCCCTGGGTGGCAGGCAAAATGCAGCTACTTATCTAGGATGAAGAGCTATCACAGACATGCCTGAAATCTAGGTCCACCCTTTGCTGGACAGTGGTCCAGAAATGAGTACCATTAAACCCTCCTGGGCAGTGGATGCAGGGTTACTAGTACTGTACCTGCCCAAGATAAGCGATCTCATCAAAATGTGAGAAATAAAGCTGTTTATAAAGCTGTAGACAATTAGAGTGGAAATTAACATATCAGAAAGCTCCATGATTTTCTAAGTATAAAACAATAAGGAATCAATGTCCAATGCACATTCCAAAATATATTTGTAAGCAAAGAAATAATAAAGAAACATATACAATAATTGGCTAGATAAACATGACAGCATTCTATGTGACAAAAATGTATGTATGTAAACATAAAACATTGCACAGGTATAGCACACAGAAGACAAACACATCAGCAACAGTAATACAAGGGGGACCCCAAAACACCTGCAATTTATTTATTGAAAAAATGTGTATTTATTCTTACATGTTTAAAATTCAGTCACCTTCAAAGTACTCTCCATTTGATGCAATAGACCCATTGAGATACTTTTACCACTGCCCAAAACCATTTTTGAACTCACCAGTCTGGATGCCTTTTAGTGCTTCTGCCATTTTTTGTTTCCTCCATTACGCATCAGCAAAACATTTCCCTTCAAGAACTTATTTTTAAATTAGGGAAACAAAACAAAACAAAAAAACCACTCCGTGCAAGATCAGGTGAATAGGGAGGGTGGGGCATGGGGATCATGCCATTTTTGGTCAAAAACTGCTGAATACTCAGCTCGCTGAGGGCTGGTGTGTTCGTCAATCAACACATTGAAAGAATCTCTCTCCAAAAAATTCACTGAAGCTGAACGCAGCCTCTCACAACAATGTTAGCTGGTATTTAATACATTGATATTAATGGAGTCCTAGAAGACTTGCCTAGCAGGGGAAGCTTTGTACTATTTGGGCCTGATCTCCAAAATATAATTGTTTGCGGGGGTTTCCTCTCATATGTATCTAAAATATAAATTGTATTTTTTTGAGAAGTTTTGTTACTTTGTTTGTTTGAGTTAAGGTCTCACTCTGTCACTCAGGCTGGAGTGAAACATAGCAATCATGGCTCATCGCAGCACTCACCTCCTAGGTTCAGGCTATCCTTCTACCTCAGCCTCTGGAGTAGCTGAGACTACAATCACATGCTACCACACTCAGCAATTTTTTTTTTTTTAAATCTTTTGTAGAGACAAGATCTTGCTGTGTTGTCCAGGCTGATCAAACTCCCGGGCTCAAGCATTTCTCTTGCCACAGCCTCCCAAAGTGCTGGGATTATAGGCATGAACAACTGTGACTGGCTTAATATTATGTATATTTTAATATAGCAAATTCTACTTTGACAAACATATTGTTATACTATAGCCTACAGATTTGGTAATCAGTTAAATGGAGTTTAATCCTAGTACCACCAATTTGTAGTTATGGAATCTTTACCAAATTATTTCATTTATTTATACTTCAAATTCTTATCTGTAAAATGGGAAATGTATTATTCTTTCTTGTGATGTCTTTGTGGGCATCAAATGAGAATATAAGCAAAATGTTTATCACAGTGACATAACAATCATTTGCTACATACTATCTGCTATATAACCACTAATATTATTGTTGTTCCTATTATTATTAGTTTCATAAAAAAGATCAAATATGTGTGATGAGAAATAAATTTTCAGATATATAATTGCAAAGTTTAGTAGTATATTTTATTTTCTGAAATGAAACACTTTATATATCTTATCATAGAAAATTAGGTATATACATGATAGTATATAAAAATGAAGAATGTTGTAGTATTAAAAATGATCTTCACATAATATACTTTTCAGATATAAAAAAGTGGTTTCTATTGCGATAGATACCTGACAATCTCTATACATTTTAAATATGTGTAGGAGAAAAAACTTCAATAATTATCAAAGATAATTATTTCCTACTTGTAAAATACATACAATCTTTCTTTATTGTTTTTATTTTCTCGCTTTAAAAAATATACAGTAAACTTTAAAAGGTTCCATTTGAAAATATTTTTGAAATAGTATCACACAATGTGAGAAATGGCACACATGCACACAGGAATTCTAGATTTCTTTTAAAAATTGTCCTTATCTAAAAATAATATTCTGAGAAGATGAATGAAACTAGAGTTATTGGATAGAGTGAGTTGTTCTAAGAAAACTACAGGAATATTATGTTCAAGAGATTGTGTAATTATTAAACTCTAAAATTATTGTCTATTTAAGGTCAGTAGAGCAAGTTAGAAGTATGGTCTATTACTCTTCATAAAACAGGTATTGTTTTGAGAGAATATTACTGATTTTAAAAACAGGTTTCTGCACTGTGTGTTAGTTTGAAATATTGCAAAATCTTCATGAGATAAATTATTTGTTTGGTCATAAGATGCATATTTACTTAGTGTTAAAATTTGGAATATAAAACAATCACACAGAGGGTAAAGTATTGAAGAATCGTTCAAAGGGAAAAATGATAAGTGTAAGTACCAGATTATTACAGAGGTTATAGGTAAATGATGTTAAAAAGAAAATGAGGGACTTTATGGAGAATGTTGTTTCTTACATGTTTCTGGTTCTTCTATATAAAAGGTTATAGAACAGGCAGTCTGTGTAGTTTACTGTTTGTGTCAATGTTATAGTCAGTTATTAATTTAAATTCTGGTTTCTCCACTTAGTAGCTCTGTAACCTCAGGCATGTTATATAAACTCAGCTCGCCTCACCTTTAGTTTTTTTTTGGGGAGGGTCTTTAAAATAAATACATAAAATGTATTTAAACTGACTAGAATAATAATTGAAATGATATGGTCCATATAAAACATTTTACACATTATGTTTTGCAGTGGCAGTTATGGTCATATTGGTGGTGCTATTGTTGATCTTTACAGCAAGGAGATAAGAAATTTAAAAAGAATTATCCATTAAGTGTTAACTATAGTAATGATCTTAAAAGTAGCATATTTCAGTCAGAAAATCAATTATTTTTCTTTATATACATTCATAACTATAATAAATACATACTCAACATCATTTTCATATAAAATCTATATTTCAGCTAACAACAACAATGCTAACATTACCTGGGTATGCCAAATCATAGAAAAACAAGTATATTTGTAGCATGTACTATAGATTACCTAATTTTCTCCATCTCCCCTAAAGTCTCTTGCAGTCCTATGGCAAACAATTTCCAGGATTTTTTCAATGTTAAGATTTAATTTTGTGTAAGCAATGGCAAGTTGACAACTCTTGAAAGATCAAGCAGAGAATATGATTTGGCTGTCTGCAACAATTTCATAAGTGCTCTCCGGGTATAGCATATTTCTGTTGGATATTTCCTTTCTAGTCATTCTTAAGAGCATGATCTCAATTATAACAAAGATACAACCAAAACAGATGATAGACTGTTTCATAATTGTCAATGTGCAAATGTAGGTCACTTTTTCTCAAACAAGATTGACCCATTGAGATATCATTTATTTGTTGCAATAAGCATAAAACAAATATAACTTAGTGTATGATTTTCAGAAAATACAATTTCTCCCCCTCAGAGTCTTTGCTCTTTAAGAAAACCCGGGGACATTCTTGGAAGATATCAAATGGACATACAATAATAGCAAAAATGTAGTTTGCATTGCATTTCCTAATTTATCATTGCAAAAAATGAAAATGATGTATGACCAGAAATAGAAGCTCTTATAAGGGTGTAATGTGTTATTTTCAACTGGGAACTGGTACTCTCACTTTTTCTAGATTTATTTCTCAAGTAGAACATTTCCTTTTTATACCTTCTATATTATGTGATTTGCAAGCTTTTGAAATTCTGTGACAACCAGTAATAAAACTTACAATACAAGATCAGAGGCATTCTGATATATATTGTGCTCTTTTATGTTAAATAAGAATGACCATTAATCATATCAGATTTTATCAACATTTAATGTGTAGGAGATTCACAATTTGGAAAGCCATGAAACTTGCTGATACATGAGTGGTTTTGAAAGTACAGTTGAGACCCATTACAGCTCGTTGTTATCCACAGATTCACATAATCAAGGCCAAATTGTGTCATTTAACTCACCACAGTCAGATCTTTAAATAAACATTTTTTGTCGTTGTTGTTCTTTGACTGTCAAAGCTCTGTGTTAAGAATAATATGATCTCTCTCTCTGAGAGAACATTTTCCTGTTTTCAAAGTGGCGGTTGTAAACAATTTTGGAAAAGTAGATTGTTAGTAAAAGTTTGCCACAAGAAGAAAAGAATTTTTCTTTTTCTTTGCTTCCTAAGAAGGCAGAATAGGACACCAATGATAGAAGTGATCATACGTATTTGCTTTATTGCTGGATCCCACTTGATAAATTAGCTTATGTATACTGTCTATTGAAATAACTATATATGAGGGGGGAACCCCCCCAAAAACAGAACTGTTTTTTGGAGAGCAGGTCCCTTGTAGTACTGGCTTACTAGGTTAGTGTTCTTGGAAACCATCGGTCTCAGTGTACCAGCTAGCATTGTTGTGAGAGGCTGATTTCAACTTCAGTGAATTTTTTGCGGGAGATTATTTCAAGTTGCTTACCCAATTCATGAGAGGTGAACTTATAGGTGTACCTCCCCACACTGTGTTGAGTGTTCAGTAGTTTTTAACCAAAAACAGCGTGAACCCCATGCCTCACTCTTCCTAGTCACCTGATCTTGCCCCGAGTCACTTTGCTTTTCATTTCCCAGATGAAAAAAATCCTCAAAAAGAATCGTTTTGCTGACGTGGAAGAGGTGAAACAAAAGAGCAGAAGTACTAACAGGCATCGAAATTGACAAGTTCAAAAACCATTCTGAGCAGCGGAAAAAGCGTTTTGATAGGTGTATTGCACCAAATGGAGGGTACTCTGAAGGTGACTAACGTTTAAACATGTAAGAATAAATACACAATTTTTTATAAATAAATTCGATTTCTTTGTGGGCCGTCCTTCATACTTCTGTAGAAAGATGATAGAACTAGATTGTTAAGAAGAACAAAGCAGCAACACACTTTTTATTTTATAACATGTTACAGGCATAGAATGAATTTTAACACTACTGCAAATTGTCAATCCCTAACATATGAGACTGATTTAAGATTGGAGAATGAGCACTTTTAATCTTTTATTTTATACACTTTAATATACATAGTGGAACATTAGATAAACACATTTCTTTATAAATTAAAAATTAATAGGAGAACAATCTAATCTCTAATTACAGTTAATGCTATTTTTAGACCCTGCCTAGTATGATGTGAGAAAACTACACATCTGTAGTTTTACTAACAATCTAATTTTTTAACAACAACAACAACAAAAGATAGAAACTAGTGACTTATTTTCTGTTTTGCACATAGAAGTTCTGAAGAAATAAATGATTGATATCCAGAGTGGTAGAATACTAAACAGAAATCAAGGTTCACACAGAGAAAATATTTGCAAGTAACACTGTGATGAAGAAAGCTCGAATTGCACAAAAATGTAATAAGACATAGCAGGGAGCAGAGAAATTAGGGGAAGTGATTAGAGAAGAGGCTAACTATTGGACCCGTAAACACAGGGCTTGTGTTATGTATTTTAATGTATGCTGTCACAATTAAAGGGATTGTTGAGCATCAATCAAGAGAAATTGAAGACTTACAAGACTGAATTAATAATGAAGCAGGGTTGAACATTATTGCATATTACTCCAACAGCGCTTATCAGACCAGGCTAAGCAAGGAGAAAAGGCATGAATGGGGTCATCTGGGTTAAGGTAGTCATACAAAATAGGACAGCCTTGCATGGTGATTTCATCTGGATTAAAATAGTCATACAAAAATAGGACAGCTTTGTAATGGTGAGTGGATCTGGATTAAAATAGTCCTACAAAATGGAGCAGCTTTGCAATGGTGACTTAAAGATAGGAGGGGCCCAAGCCCCTAAGAGGCCATTGGTTTCAGAAAAGGCATCAACCAAGCTCAGTTGTATATATGAGGTAATAAGAAAGATCATAGGTAGAAAAGTTGCAGTTAGATAAGTTGCCAAAAATTGGATCTGGTCCTTGAGAGATACTTGTGATAGAGCATCAGCCTTGACTGGTTGTACTCACCAGAAAGGGATGCCTAAGTAGCAAACAGATGATGACTTCCAAAAAGTAAGTCTAATAATCTCAAATTGAGGTCAAGTAAAAGATAATCATGATAAATAAATCCCAAGGATATTATAAATGAGGGGTTAGTTCCAGAATATTTTGTGATAATCTATGGGGAAGTAGAAAATGGCAGCAGGGTCTATGGTAAGTGGGTGAAATACAGCCTTCATCTGATAGAGAAAGGTGGGAGCTTTGACCAGGAAGTGGCATGACTAAAAATAAGTCTACTAGTCTATCAATAAGATAGGAGTCCTGAGTTAGTGGACACGAGTAGCATGAATGTTAAATTTTTGATTTTTTTGTGTATTTCATACTTATTGATTTCCACTCTTATGTCAATTATTTTCTGTCTTATTTAGAGTTCACTTAGCTCTTTCTTTTCTAGTTGATTTTGATGCTAACTTGGTCATTGATTTTAGACCTTTATTTTCTTAAATGGACATTTAAAAGTATAAATTTCAGCGCTTAGGGAGGCTGAGGTGAGTGGATTGCCTGAACCCGTGGGTTCAAGACCCACCTGGACAACTTGGCGAGACCTCATCTCTACAATAAATCAAAAATTAGCCGGGCATGGTAGCGTGCACCTGTAGTTCCAGCTACTTGGAAGGCTGAGGTGGAAGGATTGCCAGAGCCAAGCAGGTCGAGGCTGCAGTGGCCAAGAGTGGCCACTGCACTCCAATCTGAGTGACAGAATGAGACTCCAACTCAAAAAAAAAAAAAAAATAGTATAAATTTCTCTCTAAAGGAACATCTCAAATTTTATGATATGTTTTACTTTTGCTATTATTCAGAATAAAATATTTTCTATTTTCTCTTATGACAACTTTGAGCCATGAATTAAATGTCTTATAAAAGTTTCCAAGTATTTGTGATTTTTCTAGAAATCTTTTTGTAATTTATTTCTAATTTAATTTCCAAATACATGGAGAATATACATTGTAGATTTCAATATTTTTATAAGCATTGAGATTTTTTAAGGTACTCAGTATACTATTTCATTGATACAATGTACACTTGAACACTTGAAAGAAATGTGTACTTTTCAGTAGATGCATATGCAAATAATGTTCTATTAAAGTTAATTAGGTCCAGGTGGTTGGTAGTATAGATCAGATCATCTTTATCTTTACTGATTTTTTGCCTATTTCTTATATTCATTATGCACAAGATAATGTTAAAATATATGACTATGATTATGGAGTTTCCTTTTTCCCTTTAATTCATACCATTTTCACTTCATGTACTAAAGCTCTCTTATTAGGTGAATATACATTTATAATTGTTGTGTCTTCTTAATGAATTGATCTCTTTACTATTATGAAATGTCTCATCTTATCTCTAATATTTCTTTTGGATCTAGTTTATCTAAAATTAATTTAGCTGCTGGAGCATTTATATACTTAATAATCTATATGATACGCATAATTTAGCTTAAACCTATTTGTACCTTTTTATTTAAAGGGATCTCTTATAGTCAGAGTGTAGTTTCATCTATTCTAAAAATCTGTGCCTTTTCATTTGAGTGTTTAGTCCATTAGCATTTAATATGATTACTTATAGAGTTGGATTTAAGTCTGACATCTATTATTTGTTTTCATCCCCCCGCCCCGTCCCCTTCTCCACTACCACATCATTTTAGTGTTCCTCTGTTCTCCCTTTCCTAATTTTGTAGTTATTGTTGAAGCCATGAGATATTTTAAATCCCCAGGTTTTTTAAAATAACATGCTCAGTAAAAGTCAAGTTATTTTGTAACTGGTTTCTTTCTCTTTTAATTATTAATTTAATTTTGAGATTTAAAAAATGCAAGACTTCACATACATTCGTGTTTAAATAAAACCGAAGGTTTCTTTCAAGAGAAAGAGATACAGAGACTTAACAAGAAACTCACAAGCCCTTTATAGTCTGATTTTACCCACACCCATTAAACTCCTCAACCCTTCTATCCTGACAAATCATCTGCTGCCCTAGCTCCTCCTTCCTCCCCAACTTTGCATCTTCCACAGACCATTACAGTTCTGAGGTTTGGCTTTGCTTTTTTCTCTATTTAAATTCCCTTCTCTTTTTTAACGTACAATTAGTCCCTAAAGATTTTCCTGATCCACTTTGTACATCCCTTCTTCTTCCATGATTATTGATCTATCATTCATCATAGCAGAGATAGTTAATGCCTTCCATGGGAAGGTTCACAAATGTTGTGAAAAACTCTCTTCTAACAATTAGTATATTTTATTACAACATATTATATAGTAATACTATTAGTACTTGTTTGTTCCTGTTACATTATGAGCTTATAGAACAGAGTTTTTTATGACCATATTTTTTTTAGCATTTAGAGAAGCTGCCATCACTCAATAAAATTGTCACCATAAAATGTAGAATTGTAGATGAAGAATAAGCTAGAGTTTGCTTACACTAGAATGGGCTTCCCATTAGACAAGTAATGGGTATGTTATGAATGAATAAAGCTTTAACACACTGGTGGTGATGTGAAGTGTAGTGAGGGAGTAGAAGAGGTTTGTGAAGAGAGATTTAGCTCTTGGGTAAATATGGTGCATATTGGGCAACCTCTTTCTGGTCCCCTCCCACTGTGGGAGCTTTTCTGTATTCTTAATAAATCCCACTTTCTAAAAAATGTATGGTACATATTGATATAGATAATGGTAGAAAGGGTAGTCATGTTGTCTTCAAGGACATGATTCTGTTTTCTGACCAGTTATGACTGTTTCAGGAGCAATGACTGACCACTACACAATGCAATTCAGAGGCAGTGTTCAAGCTGGAAATAAGGGTACTGCTGTGTCAACTGATACTGAAATTCTAATGTATCCTGACTTTCTCAGATAAGCCAGTAGTTCCAACCGAATCCACCAAACTGTTACTTTCTGATGCATTGACAACAAGGATTTTCTGAGCAAAATGTTTGTTTGCCTTATAAATTTTTCCTTTCTTCAAGAGGTAATTAAAAACCAAAAATAGAGTCATATAACATTTGTTTATGTACAAAAATCAGGCAATGTCTGCACAAGTCTTTTTTCCCATTTAGGTTGTCTCTTTCTTTCAAACAACATTTTGAAAGAAAGAGACACATATTTAAAAATACATAACCATTTTTAATTTGTGTGCCTGTGTGTTTGTGTTGTAGGTATCTCTGGGTGGAGGAGGGAAATTTATGTTTTTCAGAGTCCCAAATTTTTACACCTGCCCTGAGATGAAACTTTGTTTTAATATCCAGGGAGATATCAGCTTCTCCCTAAAAGGCCCACTGAATAATATGGCAGCTATGGAAGTCAGCTGATTCTAAACTTCTAGAATAGGACTATTCAAATTTCCTGTACACACACACACATACACACACACACACACACACACACACACACACACACACACACACACACGTTAGTTTTCATTCATGTGTCTCCTTCAAATCGAAGCTAAGGTTTTGATGTCTGTATGTTCAGTTTTCATCTGTGTTGTTTATCCACACTTAACACTACTGATATTGCTGTGTATTGTTTCTTTTCTGGAATTTAACTTCTAAAGTCCAACAGTGGCAAGATGACGGACTTCCCCAAATCCTTCACTAGCCTGTATGTTACATAAACCACCTTCACACCCAGGAAACCACGGGTGTGAGAGGTGAGGTGTCTTTGTTGTTTGGTGGTTGTATTTTTTTTCTGTTTCTAGAACTATTACAATTGAGTACTTCATTGCTATAACCCAGCAGGAACCCATAAACACCCACACAGAGCATTTAAATCAATCTGAGAGAACAAGTCTCCCAACTGTAACTTTTCTAAACTTAAAATATATTGTTAAAGGCCACAAGAAATCCACTGCCTTCCCTATATAGTTTTATGAGTGTCACAGAAGTTAAGTGTCTACTGGCTGGGTTGGTGGGTAAATCCTCTAGCCCAATGCCAAAATCTTGCAAGGCAGCAGATGGCAGCTGTAGCTGACAATAGCATACAATGAGGGATCCAGGCTGGTTTCCTAACCTTTCATCACCAGAAATCATTTCCATTGTTTAACTGGGCATCTGCAGCCTATTTACACAGGAGAATTGACTTGCCGAATGTTTATGATGTGTTGAGCTAGAGTGAGACACAAGCTGTTCAGATTTCTCTCAGATGACCATTCCAACTATGATGCTAAGGTCACTGCTTTTAGGTTGTGGTGGTATTATTGTTATTATTTTTTGGTTGTTATTCCCTAGTGCACTTTGAAATATGATTCTTCAAATTTGAACCCCTAAACATAAAGTCATTTTATCTAACTTCCTCTGAACTTGTGATCCCCCAGCTGTTGGGTAAATCCACTGTAGCCAGTATCCCAATAATCACAGTGTATCCTAAAAGGTTGTGCTCAATTTTCATTCTTCCTGTATGAAATATAATGAGAACCTTAACCACCACTATATTCCATTGTGCTATTTTGAGAAAAGTTCCCATTGAAAACACGTCTATGGCAGGGCACTCAGGCACTTGAAGAAATGGATTGAATGTCTCCCTTTCCAACTTTGTTACTGACCCCATAGCAATCCTAGGCAAATCACTTAAATATCTTTCCTCCAGCTTCCTTTCTGTGAAATGAAAACACAGTTATTTATTATTTTTATTACATGTTGGGGAAAAGTTAGGTCTATTCTTTTTACTGAATGATCTGACAATACCAAGTTCTCTTTTGGTGATAATATGCTGCACTGAAGCTATGTTAATAGAGTTAAAACAGGAAATAGTTCCCTTCAGTAGAGTGCACATTGGTGGAGGAATAAAATGATCCTTTAAACCAAGTGATTCTCTGGATCTATACTGCTAACCGCATTTAAATCCTCAGAAGGGATGTTTTCATATACTATAACGGATATAGAAATTAAGGATGGATTTATAGAATCCCAGAAGAAGAAATTGAAAGTGTCTGAATGTCTAACAAATGAATAATTTTATATTATATAGATCCAACCCCCATTATGTAGAACAAAACCCCCATGTTTCTTTTTATTGCCATAAAGGCATACAAATTGGTATTACATGATCACAAAATGAATAACTTCTTGAATTAATATCCAAGTCAGTGACAAAAATTACCAACAACTATAGAAAAGTCCCACACCTCCTGAGCAATCCCATAACCAGAATCACTACTAATATTCTTACTGCATGTCAAAACATAAATGACTGATAAATGAAATCTTACAGTATGTTACTTTTGTGTTTGACTTTTGCCCTAGGTTGTGAAATTCATCCAGGTTACTGCAAATAGCAGCAAATTATTATTTTTTGTTATTAGGATTCCCATGATACAAATATATAAAAACATATATTAGCATTTTATTTTTGGACATTCAATATGTTTAAATATTTGGAGCTATTATAGATGATGTTGTTCATAAATTGGGCCACAGCATACGTGAATGTTCAACTTCAACTGATAATACCAACTAGATTTCCTAAGTAGTTGGACTGATTTACATTGATCAACAGAATGTAAGTTGTTACAATTTTTTCCAGTTTTGGTAAAACTCATTATTGCCAATATTTTAAGTCTTACTTTTCTGGTGGATGTTTAGTAGTTTCTCATTGTAGTTTTAATGGTCATTTCTGACAATTAAATAATGGTTAACTTGGACTCTGTTAGTTATCGTTTTGTGTTTTTTCTTATGTCACTAATTTTTCTCTAATATTCATTCATTTCTCTGCTTCTTTTTTAGCTTTATTTTAATATTATTTTTCCAGCTCCTTAACATGGATTCTTGATTTTCAGTCTTTAAAAATCAATTTATATATACATTTAAAAACACATATTTGCATCCAAGAATAGTTTAATTGAATTGTACAAACTTTGCAATATTGCTTTTTAAAATTGCAAATCAGAGCAAAATTTTGTAATTTCATCTTTACACTATAGGGTGTTTGGAAATGATACTCATTATCTTCAGTATCACAACAGCTTCGACTTATGAAAGTCTAGTAATTTTATTTAATATTTTTATTATTTTTCAAGCAGTGAAATAACATTAAAGCACTTGAATTTCATTAATTTCACTACAAACTTTAATGGGCTATTTTAAACCTCACCAATGGTCATTGTTTTTCTTGTTTTGTTTTGTATTTATTAATATATTTCTCATAGGCAGTACTTGTTTCTATTTACTCTACAATCACCTGTTCTCTTCATTTCTTTATGAACCCCTGTACTTTATCTGTGCTTTTTTCCCAATGTTCCAAATATCTATTTTGTTATCCTTTGTATTTCACAAACTTTTAGTCCTCAGTGCTTCAGATTCAATATTTTTTTTCTGACCTATCTTCTGGTTCAGTAATTTTCTCTTTAGCCATGTTAATCTGTTATAAAGCTGACTCATTAAATTTTTAATATTAGCTGGGTTTTTTTTTCAGTTATTACACTTGCATTTGATTCATGCTTATAATTCCCAGATTGTGTTAAAATACTTTATGCTATTTTCATATATTTAATATATTCATAATAAATGAGTTAATGTTTATATCAGATAGTGCCAATATCAGCAGCTCCTGGTGGGTCTGTTCTAATGTCTATTATTTCTCACTTTTTTCTCTTATATATACATCCTTAATTTTTATATACTGGATTAGTTTTGGTCACATGCTGAGCTCTGTAAGTAGAAGATGTTGTGTTTCACCATAGAAGCCCTACTTTTGCTTCAGTCATGCAGTTTGGACGGGGAAGTTTATATTATTCAACTGGGGATTAATGCAATTCACTTCTGGACTACTGTTCCTGGGAGGGCTACTCTGTGTTTTGCAAAGATTCCTCTACTGTCTAGTCTTTGAATCTCACTTTTAAGTACCATGAACCTACCAGAACATCTATTGAGTTGCTAAGCCTGGCAACAGCTGCTTTCAAGTTAGCAAATGCTTCTAGGAAAAAAATAAAGTCAGACAGCAGGCGCATCACTGTAGATTTTCCTTCCCTTACTGATCTTACAATTACATTTTTTTTCAGATTATTTGACAGCTTTCTGATACCTTCAAAGTAATTTCAGCATTATTTCTTGTGCATATAGTTCTCAAGAGAAGGATTAATCCAAAATAAGCCAGTTTCTTATTTCCAGAAGGAAATTTGCCCTTTTCTGAATTTTTACAAAGTTTTGTGTATTCAGTCACTTTGGTCATTTTGATCAAAACAGTTTAGGTAAAGGTAGTCCATGATCAATAGGGAAAAAAATTTATAGTTTAATAAAAACAGATACTTTTAAATAATTATCTACAAAAAAATGAAAAACAATCTTTTGGAGGTATAACTATCTTTATCTCAAAATCTAGAAGAGTCTTTAAAGTCATTATTTTCCATTTACCCTTACAAAAATAGAACAGTGAGATTTTTAGTCTATTAGGAGTTGATTAAACCCCTTATAGACATTTGTTGAAGCCTTAATCCTGGGTGACCTTATTTGTAAATAGGGTCTTTGCAGATGTAATCGAGCAAAGATGAGGCTATGGAGGTAGGCCCTAATCCAATATGGCTGGTGTCCTTATTCAAGGAAAATGCTATGTGAAGACATTAGCACAGAGAAAGACAACCATGTGAAGATGGATGTAGAGATGAGAGTTTTGCAGTCATAAACCAAGGAACTTCTGTGGCTGCCAGAAGCTGGAAGAGGCAAGAAAGGATCCTTCCCTAGAGACTTACAAGAAGCATGGCTCTGCCAACACCTTTATTTCTGCTTATTAGCTTGCAGAACAGTGAGAGAATATGTTTCTCTTGTTTTAAGTCACCTTGAGAAGTTTTGCTATGGCAGCCCTAGGAAATGAATATACAGTCATTTTCCAAAAATGTGCATATGGATGTGAGGGCATCCTTTGGAAATTGTAAATCGACTCAAAGTTTTACATTGCATGGATTTGGGAAGACATAGAAAAAGCACAATTTAATTAAATAACGTGTATAAAACTCCATGCTCGAAATTCTGAATTTTGAGGAATTGCAATAAATAATTAGAGAGAAAATAATAGGAGATACGATGTACAAGATTAATAATGATAATAATAAACAACTCAAATAAATTCAGGAAATACACAAATCACTTCTGGCTAAGAATTTTTTCAATCTTGCTGTAGGTAGACTAGTCTGTTAATTATGATTTTTTAAAACTAAAATATGTGTTTAGGTTACCAGTTTAACAACTTGCATATGGTCTATTTCATCATGTATATTCTGTAATTTCAATGGTTTTCTCTATATTTCCAATTGTCAGTGTTTCCCCTGAACCAGATGGACCATATTGACAACTGTAGCCAGCATCCTGGTGCCCAGAATAAATGGATCACTCAAGAAGCAGTCTCATGAAATGGGGTCAGAATAAGTACTCTAACTATATTGACATGCCACCTGTTACAAGTTGCATGAAACAGGGTAGAGCTCACACATAATGGAATGCACTCATATAAATTTAGTCTGCTTTTCAGAAACTTGGGAGTCATGCAGCCATTTTTGGATTTCCAAAATGCCCACCTCCTTTTGCTTTTTTTCTGTAAATGTATTCAGAAGAAAGAAAAATTGTATAACGTAGTTAGATATCTTGTCTTTCACAGCTAAAAGGCACACTCATGTTTCAACACAAAAAATTACTTTTTTTCGGGTGAAGCAGCAAGATGGCGATGGGGCAACCCAGACTGTGAAGCCCTCTGCAAAGGAGAACTGCAGTGGGTCTCTGACTCTTGCCCCAGGGGGCTGCGGACCCCAACATCGCAGCTTGCTCTTCATACGGAGCTCGGCGGTTGCCACCACTGGGGCATCACAATGGACTGGACAGTCACTGCAGCGCAAACAGCACCACTGCCACTGCCGCCGCCACCACCGTCACAGCCCCTCCCCACTGCCGCTGCCACGGCCTCCATGACAGCCGTAGCACATCACACCACCCGGCCGGAGGCAACCCACTTCAGTCCTTCAAGCCCCTTCAGGGAAGATCTGCTGGGATCGCTGCAACCTCTCCTGCGATCGAGATGTCCTGCCTGCCGTAAGTCTCCTGTTGTCTGCCCTGAGGCAGGCAGCCATCTTGTTCCTGTCTGGCCCCAGCCCCTCTGGGGCGAGCAGCTGAGATAGCACCACCTGCTGGAGATTCAAGGTAACAACACCGAAATGGGAGAAACAAGCTTGATAAAGACATAGACCAGAGTGGTGAACGGAGGGTAATCTGAACTGTCCTTCACAGCAGACCCAGGTCAACTGACCCTAACTGCAAACTAATTTACCAGCTTGAAAAGAAAACTAGAAATCAGACGTGAAAGGACATTGGACTTAAACGAAATGTCTCAGAGTGTGCTTCATTGATTCTATTAATTTAATGACTTAATTCTATACCTACTGTATTGTTCCTTTTTTTCTTTTTTTCCTCTTCCTTTTCTTCTCTTTTCTTCTCTCTGTAAACCATATCTCTGTATCGAGGAACAGCACACTAATAAGGTGGTTGGTTAGCTTGTATGTTAGCATCACTATATGTTTTATTTTTATTTTTTTTTGTATGAGAGTTGGTTCGTCTATAGCTGTGGTCTATTGTTTTTATCTGTTTCAGTATAGCCCTCTCTCTCTATTTGTTGGCACACTCGTTTGTTTTCCCCCTTACTCCTCTATCTCTCCACCCCCCCTTCAACCCACTATCTGCTCTATTCTCTCCCCTCTTCTAACCACATTTTATTTCAGGGGGTAAACCTACAGCCCCACTGCACAGACAGATTCCAAGGCAGTGGGAAATGGGTTCCACATTATCCACACACCTGTCAGTGAATACCAGGACCTGCAGATAGATTTTGAATCACAGCTCCCCCCCTTAAATAAATCTCAAAACTGCAAAAAGGACCACCCCCAACCTACAGTGCAACTTCAGAATTGAACAAAGTAAGAGGGCATACATAATGAATAGGAGATTGAACAAACAGAAGTAAAACCAATCCATTTACCCCTGAATAACAGAATTAAAGAAGACAGTGACGTGGAGGGAAGGAAAAAGTAGGGAGGGGGAAAAACCACACAAATGAAGAAAAACCAAAAGAAGAATATAGGTCTCACACAGACCCCTGGGAGATCAGACAATGAGAAAACAGATTCTGGAACACAAATAATGAAGACACCCCAGAATGACTGGTTACATGCAACAAACCCAGACATCAAGACATTAATGGAGACAATTTAAAAAATTGAGGAGAGACAAGAGGAAAATAGGAAGGAGCTGATGTCAGAAAAGACAGCAGTAAAGAATACTGTGATGGAAATGAATAACAGACAATAAGCATGGAGAGCAGAATCAGCCAAGCAGAAGAAAGAATCTCAGAGCTCGAAGACAAAAACACAGAACTAACCCAAACTGTCAAAAGCATAGAAAAGAAGCTCAAAAAGACAACAAAAC
>NW_007051068.1:0-1465 GCF_000164805.1 Carlito syrichta | reverse complement strand
CGCCTAAACAAAGTAGCTATAAAAGAAAAAATCCTAAAGGCAGCAAGAGAAAAAGGCCAGCCTATCTACAGGGAAAACCAATTAGAATAGCTGCAGATTTATCCACAGAAACCCTTCAGGCCAGGAGAGCCTGGAGCCCTATCTTAAAAGTTATAAAAGAGAAACAATTTCAACCAAGAATAACCTACCCAGCTAAACTAAGCTTCATTAGTGAGGAAGAATTGAAATCTTTTCCAGATATCCAATCCCTAAGAACCTACGCTGCCACCAGACCACCTCTACAAGAAACACTTAAGAAAGTACTGAACACAGAAGAAAAAGAAAAAAGAACAACAGCATTCTTCACAAGAGTACAGACAAAAGATTAAAAACACACATGAACCAACTCCAAAACCCAAAGAAAGAAAACAAACAGGAACAACTCTGTAAGAACCTTATGACAGGGATCAACTCTTGTATTTCAATTATTAGCCTAAATGTGAATGGACTAAATACACCACTGAAAAGACATAGAATGGCAAAATGGATAAAATATCATCAGGCAACAATCTATTGCCTTCAAGAGACTCACCTCACTAGAAAGGACACCCACAGACTCAAAGGAAGAGGATGGCGAACGGAATACAGAAGAAAGGAGGAG
Organism: Carlito syrichta; assembly: GCF_000164805.1. Classification (NCBI taxonomy): domain Eukaryota; kingdom Metazoa; phylum Chordata; class Mammalia; order Primates; family Tarsiidae; genus Carlito; species Carlito syrichta. Next base: position 825 of record NW_007051068.1, on the reverse strand, counting down.
TAGCTATCTTAATTTCAGACAAAATACTCTTCAAGCTATTAAAAATCAAAAAAGATACAGAAGGTCACTACATAATGATAAAAGGCTCATTTCATCAACAAGAAATATCTATCCTAAACATATATGCACCCAACATAGGTGCGCCAACTTTCATAAAGCAATTTCTTGGAAAACTAAAGAAAGATATTGACTCTAACACTATCATAACTGGGGACTTTAATACCCCACTCACAACCCTAGACAGATCATCAGGACAAAAAAACAGCAGGAGATCCAGAACCTCAATGTGACTTTGCAGCAAATGGACTTAAGTGATACCTACAGAACACTCCATCCAAAGACCACAGAATACACATTCTACTCATTACCACATGGAACATATTCTAAGATCAACCACATACTCGGACACAAATCAAGCATAAGCAAATTTAAAAGGACCAAAATTCTACCATGCACCTTCTCGGGCCACAGTGGAATTAAAATAAACATTGACACTAACAAGGTCCCCCCCCAAACCAACAAAGACATGGACACTAAACAGCATGATGCTAAACAACTCCTGGGTCAATGACAAAATCAAAACAGAGGTCAAAAGATACCTGGAAACAAATGAATATGAGGAAACATCTTGCCAAAATCTCTGGGATGCCCTGAAAGCTGTAGTAAGAGGGGAATTTATATCCTTACAAACACACCTGAAGAAAATGGAAGGAACGCAAATTCACAACCTAACAAGCCACCTAAAGAATCTGGAAAAGCAAGACCACAAAAACCTTAATTTCAGCAGAAGAATCCAGATCACCAAAATAAAAGCCCAAATCCAGG
>NW_007051067.1:0-871 GCF_000164805.1 Carlito syrichta | reverse complement strand
CCAAAATATGACCACATGAAACATGAAATAAAAGTGCTTTTTTTATGTTACTATTTGTTTGACAGGTAGTTTAAAAATCCAGTTATTTGGGCACTCCATATCTTTATAGTTTTTGGCAATTTCAATTCATTATAGTTCTCTATACAAGATTAAAAATTTTCTATGTTTTAAATATCATTTACACCAAGAGCATGATGACAAGGTTATGTTTACACTTTTGTGGTAGGCAGAATAACTGTCCCCAATTGCAGTCTCTAAGGATGTCTGCACTCTAATCTCCAAGTTGGCAATGTGTTACCTTACATGGCAATAGAGGTTTTGCCAATGTAATTAAGGATACTGAACTTGAGATGAAAAGGTTATCCCACACTTCCAAAAGAAGTCCATTCTATCCTATAAATCCTTAAAAGTAAAGAAGACTTCTTGGTTTTGGTGAGAGAATAGGATGTGAAAAAAAAGAGGAGCAGAGAAACACAACTGGAAACAGACTTTCCTTGTGCTGCTGGCTCTGAAGAAGAAGGAGGGGACCAGGAGCTAGGGAATAATGGCAGCCTCCAGAAACTGGAGAAAGGAAGAATGCAGGTGCTCTCCTAGACTCTCCAGAACAAAAATCAGCCCTGCCAACATTCTGATCTCACACCAATGAGGCCCATGGTTGGCGTCTGCCCTCCAGAACTGTATACTAATCAATTTATATCATTTAAGCTATGAATTTGTGGTGACTTGTTTGAGAAGCAATGGAAAACTAACATGGGCAACTCCTCGGGTCACCTCCCATTGTGGTAGCATTTCTGTCTTCTCAATAAATTCTGCTTTTTTTTTTTCTTTTCAATCATGCTGTACCGGACAGCCCTTTATTTCAAAGCTATTG
>NW_007051066.1:0-466 GCF_000164805.1 Carlito syrichta | reverse complement strand
CCACTATGGCAGCTGTTACCCGCCCTGGTCCAAGCCATATGCCTCCCACTAATTCACCACCATCAAACCCCCTTCTATCTCCGACCTCATCCCATATCTACACTCAATCTTCCATACCAATCCCTCTGCTCTAATATCTTTCCTAAAAAACTTCTTCACCCTCGACCCTCACCAAATAAAGCTTATAAAAACCATTACCTGTCAATGTTCTATCTGCCAGCAAACTAATCCCCATACCCCCTTAAAACCGGGAACATTTCCCACGCATCAGGCCTGAGGCCAGCTTCTGGGTACGGACTGGCAGGTTGACTTTACTGTCATGCCCTCAGTTCGCAACATCAAATACCTCCTCGTCTTGGTCGACACCCTTTCTGGATGGGTAGAGGCATACCCCACCACAAACAAGCGAGCAGCAAGTGTAGGGTCCATCCTTGCCAATCACATAATTCCTAGGTTTGGTGTCCCT
>NW_007051065.1:0-405 GCF_000164805.1 Carlito syrichta | reverse complement strand
GTGCTTCATTGATTCTGTTAGTTTAATGATTTAATTCTATTCCTACTGTTTGTTCCTTTTATCCCCCCTCTTCCTTTTCTTCTCTCTCTAAACCATATCTTTGTATAGAGGAACAGCACACCAATAAGGTGGTTGATTAGCTTGTATGTTAGCATCACTGTATGTTTTATTTTTTTTTTTTTTGTATGGGAGTTAGTTAGTCTGTAGCTGTGGTCTATTGTTTTTATCTGTTTCAGTTTAGGTCTCTCTCTCCATTTGTTGGTATACTCATCTGTTTTCCCCCTTATGCCTCTCTCTCTGCACCCCCCTTCCCCCCACTGTCTGCTCCATTCTCTTCCCTCTGCAAACCACATTTTATTTCAGGGAGTAAACCTACAGCCCCACTGCATGGATAGATTCCAAGGC
>NW_007051064.1:0-721 GCF_000164805.1 Carlito syrichta | reverse complement strand
AAGGGTTTCAGGTGTTTGGTAGGGGTACAGGTATTGGAGGGGGAACGGGAATTGGAAGGTTTCAGGTACTGGAATGGGTTCAGGAGCTGGTTTCGGTATGGGTATTGGAAAGGGTACAGGAAATGGAAGGGTTCCGGTGCTGGAAGGGGTTCAGGACTTTGGTTTGGGTACAGGTTTTGGAAATGGAAAGGGAATTGGAAGGGTTCAGGTGCTGGAATGGGTTCAGGAGATGGATTGGGGTATGGGTATGGGAAAGGGTACAGGAAATGGAAGGGGTCAGGGGCTGGAAGGGTTTCAGGTGTTTGGTAGGGGTACAGGTATTGTAGGGGGGACGGGAATTGGAAGGTTTCAGGTACTGGAATGGGTTCAGGAGTTGGTTTGGGTATGGGTATTGGAAAGGGTACTGGAAATGGAAGGGTTCCGGTGCTGGAAGGGGTTCAGGAGTTTGGTTGGGGTACAGGTATTGGAAAGGGAACGGGAATTGGAAGGGTTAAGGTGCTGGAATGGGTTCAGGAGATGGATTGGGATATGGGTATGGGAAAGGGTACAGGAAATGAAAGGGATCAGGAGCTGGAAGGGGTTCAGGTGTTTGGTAGGGGTACAGGTATTGGAGAGGGAACGGGAATTGGAAGGTTTCAGGTGCTGGAATGGCTTCAGGAGGTGGTTGGGGTATGGGTATTGGAAAGGGTACAGGATATGGAAGGATTCCGGTGCTGGAAGG
>NW_007051063.1:0-759 GCF_000164805.1 Carlito syrichta | reverse complement strand
ATCATGTATAAAGTAAAAGGGGAAATGATGACATTCAACTTGGCAACGTCACCCACCACAAAGCAAATGAAAGACCAAGGGACCTGAAAAATATGATTAGGGCTTAGTAGTAGAACGTGATAACGCTTCCACTCAGAGCTTTGAAAGATGATGTGAATAGATGGAGAGGCGCTCTAGCAAAGCTAGGTGTCTGGGCTGGTTGGTGTCTGGTGGGAAGAGGGGCCCAACCAGGCCCCAGCCACATTGTAAGTCTGCTTCCCAATTGCCAGGTAGCTTCTTCCTTGTCTCACCAGAGGTGCCACATTTGGTCGATCCCACCACTTCCACATCACACCATGCCTGGTTGCTCTACGCCCCTGCTGGGGGCGTGACTGAGGCAGGGAAGAGGAATAGGCACATTATGAAATGGAAAGAGGTACAGATGGGACTCTGACGGGACAGTCATAGCATGTTTCTGGTTAAGGAGGCCCACAACGTAATACAATACCAGGGACATTTTTTAATTACCTATTTTTCCCCCAGAAAATGTGGTATGACACACAATCGAATAATATTCAGCTGTCAAAAAAAAAAAAAAAAAAAGTGAAACCCAGTCTATTGCAGCAGCGTTCTGGAAAGGCACTTACCTTTTTTTTTTAAAAAAAAAATAAAGATGTGGGGTAGAATTCAGGGTTAGGTATACAAAGGTTCATTATGCAAGGATCCTTGTTGATGAGGTGTGCCGCCCCCTCCCCTAGCAGTTTCCCACTACTGCCAATC
>NW_007051062.1:0-1112 GCF_000164805.1 Carlito syrichta | reverse complement strand
CCGGGAAGAAGTGAAGAAAGACAGGTAAGAAAGATTCCCTAAAGAATACTGATAGCTACACAGAGACAGGCCAATAAAATCAAGAAACAGTATAAGTCAGAAGGTAAACACCAAACGTAATCTAAGCCAACAGTTTCAATGATAAAATCATAAGTCAAAATAAGCAATCAGACTAGAGTCACTTCTGTGATCTCCGATTCCAGCCTCTCCCTTTTGTTTTTTGTTGCAGCATAGGGGTGGGACTTTGTCTCCTGTTTCACACTGTTACCTTAGGAACTGAGGTAAAGTTTGTTGATAGGTGGGCGGGGCAATGGAAGTCTCTGCTTGGAGAATAGCAAGGTAGTTTGCCCAGATCTGTTTTTCTCCACTTGTGTGAGTCTCCCGGCTTGGGGTCTTGCACTGAATGCCTCAGCCAGGGTGGGCCTGGAGTTCCAGAGCTCCAAAGCTCCAAAGGGCAGGCAGTGGGTGGCGAGAGTGGCTCTGGGCCCCCCACAGGGTACTTCAGCCAGGAATGGGACCAGTGTCTCTGAGGGGCGGGTGCCCAGAGCCTCCCTGTGTGACCGGCAGTGCCGGGTGCCGGGCTGGAGACAATGCAGCTGGGGAGAGAGCCAGAGGGAGCAGGGACCCAAAACTTCCCCACACCCTGCAATATCTGGCCTTAGGAAATGAGGTAAAGTTTGTTACTAGGTGGGCAGGGCAATGGAAGTCTCTGCCTGGAGAATGGCGAGGCAGTTTAAGCAGATCTGTTTTTCTCCACTTGTCTGGGTCCTCTGGCTTGGGGTCTCATGCTGAGTGCCTCAGCCAGGGTGGACCCGGAGTTCCAGAGCTCCAAAGTTCCAAAGGGCAGGCGGTGAGTGGCAAGAGTGGTGCTGGGCCCCCTACAGAGTACTTCAGCCAGGAATGGGACCGGTGTCTCTGAGGGGTGGGCACCCTGAGCCTCCCTGTGTGACTGACGGCTTGGTGCCAGCTGCCTGGGCTGGAGACAATGCATTAGGGGAGGGATATGGAGGGGGCTGGGACCGGAGACTTCCACATATGAGTAGAACAGCAGCAGTGGGGGGGGCGCAATATCTGGCCTTGTGTGGGACTGAAGTTCCCGGGCCTGGCACCAG
>NW_007051061.1:0-880 GCF_000164805.1 Carlito syrichta | reverse complement strand
TTTGCCCATTTTATAATGGAGGTGTTTGTTTCTCTTTCAGTACGTTTCAGTTCCTTGTAGATCCAGGATGGTAAGCCTCTGTCAGACCTAGAGTTGGGAAATACATTTTCCCAGTCTGTAGGTTGTCTCCCTGCTCTCTTGATGGTTTCTTTGACTTTGCAGAAGCTTGTCAGTTTAATAAGGTCCCACTTGTCTATCTTCTCTCTTATGACCTGTGGGTTTCGGGTTTTGTACAGGAATTGGATGCCAGTTCCGATTTTGATGAGGGTATTTCCTTCCTTTTCTAAGGTTCTTATGGTTTGAGGTTTTACATTTAGGTCTCTGATCCATTTGGAGTTAACCTTTGTGCATGGGGATAGATAGGGGTCCTGTTTCAACCTTCTGCATGTGGTCAGCCAGTTTTCCCAGCACCATTTACTGACTAGGTTCTCCTCTCCCCAGTGGTAGGTGGTAGGGGCTTTGTCGAAGATGAGTTGGTTGAGAAATTGAGGTTTTGCTTCTGGAATCTCAATTCTGTTCCATTGATCTATATGCCTGTTCCTGTACCAATACCAAGCTGTTTTGATGATTGTAGCTTTATAGTAAAGTTTGAAGTCTGGTATTGTGATACCACCTGCTTTGGTTTTTTTTTGCTGAGGATTGTTCTGGCTATTCTTGGACGTTTGTGTTTCTATATGAATTCCTGTGTTGTTTTTTCTAGGTCTGAGAAGAATGTTGTTGGTAATTTAATGAGTATTGCGTTTAGTTTGTAGATTGCCTTAGGTAAGATGGACATCTTCACAATGTTGATTCTTCTGATCCATGAGCATGGGATAGTTTCCCACTTGTTCATGTCATCTTTGATTTCTTTGAGCAGTGTTTTGTAATTTTCATTGTAAAG
>NW_007051060.1:0-780 GCF_000164805.1 Carlito syrichta | reverse complement strand
CAAAATGTCATCAGTGAGCTGGGCATGGAGATACAGGCTGTATTTGTAGCTGTTTGGGAGGATGCTTGAGCCCAGGAGGTCCACCCTGTGGTCAGGTATGATTGTACCACTCTACTCCACTCTGGTCATCAGAGTGAGGCCCTGACTCCAAAAAGAGAAAAACAAGCCGCCGACTGGAAAAAAGATATTTGCAAATGTACATCAGATAAAGGATGATCATCTGGGATCTACTAGGAACTCCCACGTGCCGACTAGGAAAAAACAAACAGCCACATTCCAAAGTGAGGAAACGATATGTACAGACCCTTCTCAACAACAGACACACACGCAGTCACCAAAGACATGTCAAAAAGCTCAGCCTCATTAGTCATCCAAAAATGCAAATGAAAACTACATTGAGAGGTCACCTAAGTTCAGCCGGGATGGCTGTCATCCATAATTCCAAAAACAACAGATGCTGGCGAGGAAATGACAAAAAGGGAACACTTCTACACTGCTCGCGGGAGTGTAAATCAGTACTAGCTCTGTGGATATACATTTGGTGATTCCTAGACGATCTAAAAATCGACCCTGACCTCCTCCCACTGTGAATATATCAGGAAGAATGAAATCCCTCTATAAAGGAGATATTTGCACATTTATGTTTATCGCCACATTGTTCGCAGTAGCAAGAACATGGAACCAACCTTATTGCCCATCTGAAAAGGACGGGATTAAAACTATGTGGTACCTAGGAACAATGCAATATTATGCAGTCAAAACGAGAAGAAAATCACGATG
>NW_007051059.1:0-313 GCF_000164805.1 Carlito syrichta | reverse complement strand
AACTATTTCCCTTCTGAAAAACCAATGAGAACCTTTCTCTTGGAAACTATCCTAATGGTTGTCATGATACATAAATACTATGATTGAGAGGAAATCTCTGTGACCTCAAATCCTGGTAGTAAAAAGAAAAGTATCGTCAAGTTGCCCAGGCTGGTCTTAAACCCCGGGTCTCAGGCAATCCACTCGCTTCTGCCAGCCAAAGTTCTGGGATGACAGGCATGAGCCACCTCATCCCATTAAAGCAGATATTTTATCTTTATTTTTATTTATTTATTTATTTTTGAGTTGGAGTCTCACTCTGTCACCCAGACTG
>NW_007051058.1:0-613 GCF_000164805.1 Carlito syrichta | reverse complement strand
CCCACCCCATGGGGTATCCAGAGGAACGTCTCATTCCTAGCATACAAAAGAACCTTGGGGGTAGTGGCCTTGCTGGAATCAAAGTCCTTCAAGGTGTCTGCTGCATTCTGTGCTTGTAAGTCCCACCCCACATGCACCTTAGGGACACACACACACACACACACACACACACACACACACATGCACACTTAACTCCACACTCCTCTAGGGAGCTCTGCCCAGCCCCCTCTTTGAAAGTCTGGCAGGAGCTCCTGAGACATGGAGCCCTGGAATAGCCCAGAGCTGCCAGGGAAGTGAGTGCTAGGGGCTGGGCTGGCTTTCAGGGCCGAGGTACAGTTCCATCCCGTCTGTTTGCTGGTGCTCTCTATGGTGAGTCACCTGGCACTTGAAGGGTCCTTGCAGGAGCGAAGCCAGGAGAATGCTGTGTGCAGGAGAGATCTGCTTTCTTTTCTGAAATGAGGCGAGGGAGGCCCAGGAACCAGAAGAAACACCTAAAAAGAGCACCCTTCCTATGAGGCCCTTCGAGTGGGGGGCAGTCCTGGAGAGCCCCACCTGGCCACCCCTGCCCATGGCTCTGGCCTCTCCTTGGAGCCTCAGGTGAGGACCATGGGGG
>NW_007051057.1:0-312 GCF_000164805.1 Carlito syrichta | reverse complement strand
AGGGAAGGTGGGGTTGCTTTTGTTTCACTTCTGCAATATCCTATTCTTCCTTATGAGGGTCTTCTGGCTTTGTTCACTTTTGAGGTTGGAGTGTGGGCTGTGCACTGTTCTTTTTGCAGTTTTATGGTTTACTTGAGGGGGAAGCTGTGGTTCACAATGTATATGCTGATTCTAGCATCCACGAACAGGTGTATGAACACACTGGAACCTATTTTCCTCTGCCTTACAATCTGTCCGTGCAGTAGTATGTGGGCTTGGTCCCTAGATTAAAAAGAGGGTATAAAAGAGGAAAATAATGGAGGAAGAAGAGGT
>NW_007051056.1:0-761 GCF_000164805.1 Carlito syrichta | reverse complement strand
TATCCTCTCCCCACACCCCACCCCCCATTCATCTTCCTAGTCCTGAGATCTTGGGCTTTGATTTTCATATGTTCATTCTAGTCCAGGGATACCCTTCTGCTTCTCAAAGCTCCTTCCTGTGTGTTCTGAAATTGAACAAGGAAACACTGGTTGTAAAGGTTTCTCTTTCATTTCTTTATCCAGGGAAGTGAATATCAAATTATGCCTTACAAAGGGTCAAGAAATTCTGGAAGTAGAGAAAACAAGCAAAAAAAAAAAAATTTTTTTTAAAAGTAGAAACCTGCCAAAATTCACATTTAAGGAAGTCATTGCAATTGCAGCAATTTTATATATATACTGGGTGCCAAAAAGATGTACACATATATTAAGTGATGTTATCTATGTATTACTTTTAGTTCACCATAATCAGAAGTATCTGGATGCTGATGGTAACCACTTTAAGCACCTTGAAATTGTAGAAGTCAAACATGACTTATTATCTTTTGTTATTGGTATATATTGAATATTACAATTTTAATAGTTGTTTCTTTTCTTAAAATGTGTATATAGTTTTTGGCAACTTCTGTGGGGGTGTGTGTGTGTGTGTGTGTGTGTATGTGTGTGTATGCCTATTTTCATATGAATTGCCCTTTAAAACTTGCTACTTCGCATCTTAAGAATTAACTAAAAAACAAACAAAACCCCCAAAACCCTGTCACCACGCTTGCTGCCTTAGATTTTCTGAGACAAGAGGCCACAGCTGTGTCACTCTTTGAGGCTGG
>NW_007051055.1:0-304 GCF_000164805.1 Carlito syrichta | reverse complement strand
TTTATATTCTCTTTCTTCCACAAGTAAGATTAGATATAGATAGATATAGATATAGATATATAGATATAGATATATATGAAGGGTGCAAGAAGAGATCAGAGGGGCAGCTCCCAAAATGGTGCTGACACACCAGACAACAAAGGCCCTAGGTCCTGGTTTCTGTGAGCACAATTCCCCATGTACGTGGATTTCAAACCTGCAAGCCTCCATCCATAGCCAGCTTTGTTATGCGTCCAATAGGACTATTACACAGCATTGGCCCCACCCTGCTCCCACGCAGCACCTCCAATAGGAACATAGCATG